>NC_069717.1:2236212-2273712 GCF_027358585.1 Pangasianodon hypophthalmus
CCTTCACTCCAATCAGGACGGAGCCCCAGAGGGACGGACTCATTCTGCCGCTCATTGCTATTCCCTCACTGCCCGACTCATAACGCCTCGACGAGCCTCGTCTGTCCGGCCCGCAACAAAGAGCCTCAGTGTCTCAGAGACGCTTCCCGAAGCAGCACCCCAGAGACAAGATGAGAGAGAGAGCGAGAGAGAAAAAGAGAGAGAGAGCGATCACATTTCACTTTACAGAAAGAGGGAGATTTAGAGAGAAAGAGAGAGAAGCCGAGTCAGCGAGGCGGAAAGACAGAAAGACGCTCACAAAAGCCCTCAGTGTTCGTATCCAGCAGCAAACACACATCAGAAACATTTACACACACAAACTCCACCCACAATTATTATCGTTGGCATTGCTATTACTTCTAAACCACTCCAGAGCTCGCAGCTCGCGGTGTCGTCTCTCGATCTGTTCCACGATTGTTGGCGAATGCTCTTTTTCGTGGACGTCCTGATTTTGCCGAATGACAGGCGTCTCTGTGTCTCTTAAACCCGACACACTCACAACAGTTTTTCTTTTCACTTCTTCATTTAGATGTACTAATACTAGCTAGCATGCTAGCGGTTTTAATAACACAAAACAACACTATACGATAGCTACTGCTAGACAGGCAGCGTTAATGTAATCTGGTGTGAAATATGGCGTGAAACAGAAATTATAACGCTTTTTTATTCATAACACAATTTCTGATGTGTTATTTTATTTGAAGTATTATATCAGCGCTGCCTTTTCTTCTCACTCTCTTCTCTCTAAGTAAGTCTTAGAGGTAAATCTCAGGTGAGGTGCTAGCAATCTTGGCAAACAGTTTTAATTACACATTACGACAGCTTCCCAAAGGTTTGCTAATGAACTCAGCTAGCTACGTAACACTGGATAGCTATTGCTAGATATGTTAACGTTATCTGAATATCGCCATAGTAATGGGTAATAATCGAGTGATCAGCTGATCAGTTTTTAATCTAAAAACCGATCGTTTTTATAAGTAACATGATTTATGATATGCGTTATTTTATTCGCAACATATTTCTGACTTTTTTTCTTGATGATGATGGGCTGTGGGGGGAAAGGGAGGTGAAACATGTCAAGTTATTAGCGATTAATATTTTTTCCCCGCCCACTGGTGCGTGGTGAAATGTCGAAAAATCAGAAAAGGTTTTGATTGTTACAAAAAAACAAGAAGTTTGTTTATTAACTGATTGATACTGATGAATCGTGCACAATAACACCAGAGACACGAACTACAAGGTTAAAAACATGTCATTTCTGATTTCAGGTTGTCTTTGAGATCTTGTCTTGTTGTCACTGTCAGTTGTCAAAATCAGGACGTTCGTCTCTCACACATCCACACACATTCCTGATTAAAAAAAAATCGCAATCGCAAGTTGCTTTAAGTCACTTTTGTCCTTTGATCGTTTCTAACACAAACTGAAAGAGTCTGTTTGATATCGGCTCTGTGTACGCGAGAAGCTCCAGTGTGGCTCAACTGCTAGACGTCCTCAGCTCTATCGTCTTTACGTTAAGTCTTCGAGCTGAGATCTAGACTTGCCTCTGGTATCAGGATGCCCTGTATATCACACACACATACACATACCAGGGAATTAAAAAAAGAACAAAAGCGCAGAGAAATGTCCACTGAACAGTTTCCTCTCAGAGAGACTTGCTACTGTTGGCTGTAGAGTCGAGCGAACACTTCACAGTATACTGATATCCGGTTTCCTGAAATGTGGCTCCGTGTTGTCGGCAGAGGGGCTGTAGAGAACCTCGCTAGCATGCTAAGTGCTAAAGGATGTGTGAGGTGGGGAGGGGGAAGGGTTTTTCAGGGAATGAGGCTAACTGGCAAGTGCTCAGCTCGACGCTTGGCTTGGATTCTGTCTCACTTGGTCAACTGAAAAACCGTCTTTCGAGCAACACTGTGGGATTTTATAGACGGCAGTGAGACAGTTTTTCGGGCAGGTTTCGGGAGTCACGGCTCTCTGGAAAAGAGATAGCTTCTCTGTCTCTTTACTGTCCGTTGGATGTACACTCTCTGTCTTTTTCTCTCCTCACGTCCCTCTCGCTGTCCATCCTCCTTCCCAGAACATGGCTGAAATCCTGCAGCTCGCCGAGCCCCCTGGTGGCGTGGAGGACGCCGGGTCGCACCAACGCTGCGTTCGTACGTGGCTGTATCGGATAGTTATGGTGGTGTCTGTTGGGTTTGCCATTGTTGCTGACGCCATTTTGGCTCCAGTGTGGCGGATTGCCATAATCTGAGTGCGGATTGGGAGCGGATACCACCTTCCTGCGCTCAGGCGAGTCTTGAGGTGTCGCCGGTCGGTAATCGCTGGCGGAATTGCGTGTCTTAGGAGCCGAATGATGCCTGCTTTGCTCTTTCTGTATGGCAGGATGAGGAAGGATGAGATAGCGCTGCCTTTCAACATTCGGGATACCTGGATCATCCTGCTGGCCTCCGTCACCGCCTTGTAAGTAATCAGAGCTCAGGTACATGATGGAGGCATTTGGACCTGTTTGGGTGATAAATGTTTGGCTCTGCTCCCAATCCGAGTCCGGAAGGTGGAGATGGCTGTGGTCGTGAACATCAGGAACGGGCCGTTTCTGTTGCAGCGGCGTTTGCTCCGGAGTCGGCAATCCCGGATCCTGGATTTCTCCAGATTTAGGCCAGCCGTTAGTGAACAGGTCCTCTACCTGCGCATCGACGCCGCTGATCCTTGTCACGCTAATCGCTGAGCTGCTACGCCCGTGTCCTAGCACGCACTGTTCCCTGTCGGCATGGCGACGCCCAGCCTGGCTCGAAGCCCCGCCCCTGGAGCGGCGCCGGTGCTTGAACGTCATGAGCCAGCAGATCATCAGGGCAGAGAGCGCCGCCCCGGTGGTGAATGCAGAAACAGCACACATGATGAGAAGGTTGACGGACACCAGGCCATCCGGTTCCTCCACGTAGCTCTCCTGGAGTAAACCTGAAAAACACACACACACACACACACACACACACACACACACACACACACGATAAATACGCATAAAAAAAAAAAAGCCCAAAAACACAATCTTACGTAATCATCGCTCAGCATCACTAAGTGGAAGTACTAAACGGAGTTGACCTTCTTTTTATCAGCCTCAAAAGACTGAGTCATTAATTCCTCAGCGGGACGAGGGGAATGTGGAGCTCCGCCATTGGTCTAGTGGATAATTATGCTCATTAGCTAAAGTGGATGGTAATGTTAATAGCTGTAATAACTGTCTTCCTGATTAAAAGTATCTCTTTATGCCTCTGCTCTTCTCGCAACATTAACAGAGCTGTGAAAAACGGCCGCTGCGGGATACACACTCGCCCAACTTTACCAAACTGTATTTACATGTGGAGCAAAGTTCACGCGGAGTCATCGAAGAGGAAGACTCACGCAAGTGCAGAGCGGAGGAGAGCGATGAGCAAAGAGAGACGGACCAAAATAAAGATGGAAGAGAAAAAAATGGAGAGTGCTAAAAAAGGGAGAGGAAAGACAGATGAAGATGGAGAGCGTGTGGGTGAGCAAGAAAGTCAGAGAGCGCGAATAAGAGAAAAACAGATGAAGAGGGAAAAAGAAAGATGGTGAGAGAGCAAAATATACATTAAAAAGATAACAAGAAAATGAGAAAAAGAAAGGACAAGTAAGAGAAAACAAGAGTTGGAGATAAAAAAAAAAGATAGAGAGAGAGAGAGAAAAGGAGAGATGCAGTAGGAAATAAAGAAAATGAGAGATGGACAGAGAATCAGAGAGAAAAAAGAGAAACAAAGGAGAAAGAAACAGATGAGAGAGAACAAGAAATGAGAGACAGACAGACAGATAGATAGACAGACAGACAGAGATGGACTGATAGATAGAGGGATGGACAGATAGAAAGCTCCACAGACGGACAGACAGACAGATACCTGGACAGACAGACGGATAGATAGATAGATAGATAGATAGATAAACAGGTAGACTGACAGATACCCAGGCAGACAGATAGATAGATAGATAGATAGATATATATATAGATAGATAGATAAACAGGTAGACTGACAGATACCCAGGCAGATAGATAGATAGATAGATAGATAGATAGATAGATAGATAGATAAACAGGTAGACTGACAGATACCCAGGCAGACAGACAGACAGACAGACAGACAGATAGATAGATAGATAGATAGATAAACAGGCAGACAGATAGACAGATGGCTTTAAGCTTTTTCCCCCAGATGAACCTTAACACAGATGTTGTTCCAGAACTTTCTCGCCTTTGCCTTGGCTTCAGATGTGTTCCTGCTGCACTTCCTGTATTCAGACTCGATTCTGCTAATTTATTCAGCTTCCTGTTCAGAAGTCGGAGCGTATTTATATTTAATGTACAAATTAAAAGATTTATTTTCTCTTGATGCTCAGTCTAACAGCTGATAGTGACTCAGTGCAGTCCTGCATGTGTTACAGCACAGCGCTCTTCTGCATTCTGATTGGTCAGAAGGTGCTGATTGATTTTTTATAGCAGCAGCTCTTAGAGGAGTGGAGCTGCAGATCACAGGTTTTATTAATCATTTATATTATATTGTCTCACTCTACGTTTCTCTCTCTCTCTCTCTCTCTCTCTCTCTCTCGCTCTCTCTGAGGACATAAGCTCTGAATTTTGCATGCTGATGTGACGGTGTGTTTTCGTTCGCGCTTGTGTTCCCTGATGAAACAAATGTGGCAGTTTTTTTTTAAAGTGCTTCTTCTCAGACACAAGTTCATTATTAGAGGGCATTTAGAAGTCAAAATCAATCTCTCTCTCTCTCTCTCTCTCTCTCTGGGATTTCTGTAGTGTGTTAATGATCTCTCGCTCTTCTGTTTTTCCTCCATGGCAGACGGCCAGTCAGACAGTCTCAGCTGCCGTGCTGTAAAATAAAATAAAAAAACACCAGGCAGTTTATCCCGTCTTGGCTCGTCCCTCTTTCTCATCGCATTTCCTTGGCGAGGCCGTGAGGTTGCTCTCCGCCTGCGCTTCATCGTGTTCATGCCAAATCACTGCCTGAGGCACATCTGTGCATCATCATGTGCTGCATCCAGCTGCAGGGATGCATCAGGTGTGCGTGTGTGTGTGTGTGTGTGTGTGTGTGTGTCTGATGACTGCACATTTCACATTTTCACAGTAGCTCCATCTGACAGAACAGCTATCAAATCATTTTTATTAGTCTGAAGTAAAATGTTGCGAGTGTGTGTGTGGGTGAGGATAAGCGCTGAGTGTGTGTGTGTGTGTGTGTGTCTCGTCAGTTTGTGCATCACGGCATGAAGCTTTTTTGCATATTTGATAATGTTTTGCTCAGCCAAAGGCAACCGAGCACTCAATCTTAATAAACGTCTCAACTATGACGGTGAGAAATATATTTCCGACTCCAGCAGAGAATTTAAATGTAGTGGCTGGTATTTTATTGGGAGCAGCCATACTTAATTCTCTGTCATTTTCAAGTTCTAGATCTAGGGGTATTCATCTAAAATTTCTAAAGGTTTAGTTTCATAAAATTCCTCCCCTGCGTAAGTGACTAACATAGCTGAATGGCATCAAACAGTTAGCTTTTAATGTTTAGCTATTAGTGTTCAGTTTATGGCTATAAATATGTTTCGTAATAGCGCTTTATTCTGATTAAAGCACAGACCCTGAAAAGATGATGTCTATATTAAACTTGAGAATAAACTCATACGTCTCGTTCTAGAGTCGCTGAACTACTACCAGTTTATTTCATCCGTTTATCGGCTCTGCTGCAGTAATGCTGTGATTAGTTCAGTCCGGTGAAACACTTTGCTGCGGTCTGATGTCTGCCTGCTGATGATCTCTGCGCTAAGCAAAACACAATTCCTCTAAATTTGCAGCAACTCAACCAAAAATGCCCAGATTCTCTGCATACAAATAAGTATTAGTGTTACACTTTTAATGCTCCTTAAATCGGCTATAAAATATGCAACAAAAAATAACCACCGAACACCAACCTCAAGCCATGGACTATAAACATCATCCATCTATTCAAATATCAGGCTCATTATTGAAATATTTTTGTAATTTATTAGAGCCATAATTTATTAGAGCCATTTTTATTCCAGAACTTTCCACTAAACACATTTGCCATTATTTATAGGCTGACTAGTTTTTAAGTTACTGAGGTTTGGATTAAAACCAGGCAAAAAGGCTAATAACTATAAGTACACTTCCTCTACTGTAACAAAGAAGAAAAAAAAACAAAAACAGACCCCCTAGTTATGCTTCACAGACCCTACTCCAAGAACCACGGCTTTAGATAATCACCTATCCATCTGTCTGGGAGCGCCGAGCCTCGATCATTTCCCTAAAGTCCCCCCAAACTTTATACTACTTTTCTTTTATGAATAAGTGGACAAAAGTGTGAAATCGAGTGTGTGAAAATTGCACCGGTTTTGGCACTTCCTTTCACAAAACTAAAGGGAGCTGAAAATCTCATTGTTATTGCATCATAAAATGAAAGAGATAATCCAATATGCAAATACAGGTCATGCATGTAAGTTAGGTTAGATTAGATTAGATCAACTTTATTGTCGTTGTGCAGAGTACGAGGACAGAGTCAACGAAATGCAGTAAAGTTAACTTTACAGATTAAAATTTCAGCCCCTTCAAATGGTAAAAAAAACTTTCCTTCATCCCTGTATGACCTCGAAAAATTAGAAGAGTGTGTGTGTGGATTTTGCACTTTATTGCTGCTGGGTCCTCTGATGGAAATTACCCAGCCTGCACTGGTCTTTACCTCTAAATGAGAAAGAGGCTTTAAAAGTCCTCGTGTCTGGAGGGCTGTAATATTCTCCTCGTCTCGCTCTCCGTCTCTTCCCCAGCGCCGCAGCCGGTCATGAATAAAGCCAGGCCATTAGAGAGTGTTGCCTTTGTAACCACCCGGCTTTATCCTTATAGAAGACAAAACGAGCAGGGGGGAGGAAGCGGAGAGGGAGAAAGAGGTGTATGGGTGTGGATCTGCTCGTTCTCTCTGCGTTCCCTCGGGCGGGGAGAACATTAAAGCGTGATGGAGGCCGAGCCGCACGGCTGAACGGTGAGCGGGGCTGGAGCTCCAATTACAGAGCCACAATCCCTCAGGAGTGCACTCGTTAGAGAGGCCTGTGAAACCCCACAGTATGTGTGTGTGTGTGTGTGTGTGTGTGCGTGTAATGAGCACACATGCCCTATGGCCACTATTATAATTGCACAGACCACCTGAACGAGATGATTCACCTTCCTGTAATCGCGATCACACTGAGTGCCCTGAAGCCTACGCTCAAATCTCCGAGCTGTAAAAAATAATTTTTCCAACATGAGAGCTCCGGCTCTGTCCCAAAAACGTCAGCCATCTTACGGGTCTGTCCCAAATACTAGACTTGCACGACTATTTAGCGTTCTCACTGAAACATTTGCAGTTTTAATTACAAACATTAGTTATGTAAATGTCAGCCAAAATGTTGGCTCCATGTTTTTTCCATGTCTAGTTAGTGTTCTTACGAGAATGTTATCCACTTTAATAAACGCTAAAGAAATATCTGACTCGCTGACCAGTTAGTGTTCTTACTAAAATGTCGGCCATCTTAAGGCTCTGTCCCAAATACTGGACGTCATGTCTACTTAGAGTTCTTTCCAGAAAGTCACCTGATTTAACTGACGTCCCAAATCCTACTTACTGAAACATCAGCTATCTTAATGTTCTGTCCCAAATACTTCATGAATATTTAGTGTTCTTATTTTAATGCAAGGTTTCTGAAGGCTCTGTCCCAAACACTAGATGTGATGTTTAGTCAGTGTACTTATGAGAACGTGAACCATTTTAACCGAATACGACTTACTTGAGAAAAAAAAGAAAATCTTAAGGCTCTGCTCTAAATGCTGGACTTCATGACTAGTTGAATGTGTTTACTGGAACGTCAGCCATTTTAAGGTGTCTGTCTGCACACTAGACCTCGTCTGCGTCTCAAACCACAGCATGCTCACTATATAACGCACTATATATGCAGTTTTAACTCTTTTTTACTTATTCGTTTAGACTTGCTGTGTCATCTGCATCTGGTTTTAGATGCTAATTGGGTTGCTAGATACAGAACGGTCAAAAATGTTCCAGACGTCTGGCCTTTTCTTTTGTATTCTTTGTCTCACTGTTAGTCGCTAACCTCGGCTCGATGTCTCTGAGCTTACCGTGTGTGTGTGTGTGTGTGTGTGCGCATGTGTGTGTGTATTTTTTTTCTTGTCCTCAGTCCCTGGCTCCTCGTCTCCTCCTTTCTGTGACATCCTTTCATCTTCAGCTAGCCGTCTCTCTCTTGAGACACACTCCTGCGTTCTTTACTCGCTCTGTCACTTCGTCACTCTCCTCCTCTCTTTTCATCTGTCTCTTTGTGCTCTCTTTATATTCTGTGTGTGTGTGTGTGTGTGTGTGTGTGTGTGCACACGAACAGCGCAGCATTGCTAATAAAGCCTGCTAGCTTAAAGCAGCACTTCAAATACGGCATGTTCCTGAAACGCCGTTTTAAACAAAGCCCTGATCTGTGATGTCATCAGCGCATGCCTCTGAGTCCTCCCACCTGAAAATTCCCTCCAGATCTCGCTAGCTGGTTTACAGACAGGAAAGCTAATGTCTAGCTCTACAATTCTGTTTACTACCCAAATGAGCACACTTAGTAGTTTCTTTAGTAGTTTGTATATCTAATGTTAGCTGTGATTTAGTTTTCCTGAGAGGTAAAACACTAAATAATGGAAAAAACTGAACTAAAGTTTTTCACTCACATAAAAAACGAATAAAAATGAAGCTCTTTTACGATTCATTTAAATCAGGACTTTTTATTTGTAGCTCTTTTGCGTGCTCACTCATCAAAAAAATGTTTAGGTTAGTAGAAATTAGTAGTAGTAAATATAGTAGTAGTTGAAATATTCAGTGTAATACTCAGCAGTAATTGAATTATTATCCTGTGTTTACAAAAAAAGACAGTCCAGGGCGACATATTGAATTTTTTCTAAATCATATGTTTTTGAGTAACAGTGATCGAGTAAATTTGTTTTTGATAAGTAATAGAAAGAAAAGCACTTTTGTAGCAGACTGGGACTTTAAAACCACACTCCAGCTGTGTGTGTGTGTGTGTGTGTGTGTGTGTGTGTGTGTGTGTGTGTGTGTGTGGCACTAATGAAGGCTGCTAGCTTACTGCAGCCCCTCGTTTCAGATTTGTGTCATTAAAAGCCCAGCTGCTGTATGGATTAGCCGACAAATTGGCAGCTCTTTGAGTGCAGGCTCATTGATCTGCAGCTCGAGAGAGAGAGTGTGTATGAATGTGAGTATGAGTGTGTGTGTGTGTGTGTGTGTGTGTGTGAGTGAGTGAGTGAGGTGACTAAAAACATGCAGTACTCAGGCTTATATAACGGCACCCCTGTTACTGTTCAGCTAACTTCTGCAGCACAGATCATCACTGATGCACACGCATGTGTGTGTGTGTGCGTGACACGTGTCGGTACATGTGAGAGTGTGTGTGTGTGTGTGTGTGTGTGTGTACATCAGCAGGGTCTGGGTTCACAAAATCAGTGTGTGTTCATTATTCCATCTCTGTCTCTTTTCTCACTCAATCAATCCCTCTCTCTATAATTTTCTTTCTCACTCTTTTTCCGAACATAGGTTGTGTTAAAAGCAAACTCCGCCAACACACACACACACACACACACACACACACACAGAAGGCGTGTCACAATAATCAGCTACACTGCATATATTAATGCGCTCGTTCTAATGCGTTATTGTTTCTATAGTAACAGCTCATTCACATGGAGGACACGCCACATAAACGGATTAAAATCATGTTTAATCAAATTGACATGGTGAAGTTCTCTGTAAGGAGATGTTTATATAACATTTATGGAAGGAGTCTCCAGTGTCAGCGCTTTGGAACGGTCAGAGGTAAAGCTGTAACTTCAAGTTTTCCGACATCTTCAGCACAGAGGAGTTTACACTTTGCAGTTTCTTGGTAACATGAAAAGCTGCGTTTTTTTCTTTTAATTAGTCAGTTCAAGAGAGAGAAAAAAGAGAGGCTGGTGAGGGAAAGACTGTTTATCGTTCATTAAATGCAACCATAAGCAATCATGTATGATGTGTTGTTCTTTAATCAATAAAAATGTACTTTATGGGAAATTGCTATGGTGTAAGAGGAATAAAACATTATAACGTGCTGTTATAGGAAAATAATCAACTTCAGGGTGGTAACACACACACACGCACGCGCACGCACGCACAGTTAGCATCAATTGCAAACATTTACACAACAATTATATACGTGCTAATCAATGAAAAGCCGCACGTTTACAAGCAGCAGCCTTTAATTAGTCCACATTTACCGTTTTCAATAAACACAAACGCCTCAAATTAACACATGTGGACTCGATCATGGCTCCACCGGCTGTGTTCCAAACCACAGCGTTCTCCAGCGTAATTACGTTTGGGTTCATCTACAAAACCGGCTGAGGATTAGCGTGATGTGGAAAGCAGGTCGGGTTTTAAAATGATGCTGAGTGTTGAGTTCATAATGCAGGATAAAGCGGCTGCCAATTCGGAAAATAAACAGAAACACATGGTCTATTCTTACACACACACACACACACACACACACACACACACGCCCACCATGTGTGATGCTGTGGTGTACTCTGTTTTAGTATTTATAATACATATATTTTATTTCATTACTTCTAAAATTCATTTATTTATTTATTTATTTATTCAGTTTTTGTATTTATCCTTGTGTAGTTCATTACATTCAATTTTGTATCATTTTTTACAGTTACTTAATTAAATTTAAACTTTTACTACTTGATTGTGCAGCATTTTGAGCTACCATATGTATGAAAAATGCTCCATAAAAGAAGACTGATTATTATTATCATTATTATTATTATTATTATTATTATTATTATTATTGTAGTAATAGTAGTAGTTAGTATTTCTGCACTCAAGGTGCCCATGAGGATTACCCATAATGCATTGCAAGCATATCGGTTTTAACTCTAAGAAATGGCCTTGAACAACGAGTTGGTGTAATGCAGTCTCACAAAAACCTCCTAACATGTTTCTAATTATTTTGAACTCTATTTAAAAACATGCTGCGTGTCAGAAACATGTATCTTCAAGAATGAATGTGACTCCAAACATTAACGTTAAGTGACAAGCAGCAAATTAATTGGAAATTAATATAAAAATAGTCAGGTTGTTCAGTCTCATCCCGTATGTTAACATGTTTACGTGACTAATTTACTGTATGTTATTAATGGTTTAGTTTCACATTATCGACAGTTTTAATTAGCTAACTCATTATTCTTCTAAAACCCTGTACCAATATTTAAAGTTTCTCTGTGCAAAATGTTAATATTTGTCAAAAAAAGTTTATTGATATAAATACTAATTTATAGCCCTGTTTAGACTGGATTAGTTTTATAAATGGCGCTGACTAATGTAATTATTCCTGATGTATCTCTGGGAGTTTAGCCACGCCCCAGTCCACCATGTCAGTATTTATTTTCCGCAGATTTTAATGTTCATGCATCTGGGAAAAATTACTCCGTCTTTCACCTTTTACTATAAAATGACCAGTAGAAATAACCCATCGTAATATATATCCCGTCCGGACTGACACGCTGCTAAAGATTTCATTATATTAAAGCTTCAATCTGATGTTACGTAGCTAAGAAATTTTCAAGCTAACTTTAACTGCGTAGCTACAACCAGTAGCCAAGTTCACTAGCAAACTAGCTACTAAAAGATTAACCATTATACTTTGTAAATACACATAGGAAAAAAAACAACAAAATACACAGCCGTGTATTTTTATAAGTGAAATATTTCGAAACATGGGGTGGGGGCGGGGCAACGTAATCGGTTGTTGCAATTTTAAATTTTTTTATTTTTTCGTAGTTGTTTTACATCCTCTCTTCTCTGTGAATTTGTTGATTAGCATCGATTTCGATTACATTTTTGTCATCATTACATACAGTTTTATTTCTATTCTATTATTCTTCTGTAATTTTTACCAAATCTATACACTATTATTTTTATTTTTCCTTCATGATCAATAAAGTTGAACTCATCTTTGCTTAAGAACTAATTCGGATTTGGGACACAGCCTAGAGTTTCTGATTACTTTTCTACAAACTTTTCCCCATTTTACGGCTACCGAGTCCGCATCCAAACCTTCTTTAGCTTCTCTCATTACTAGCAGATGGTGTGGAACGCCAATAATACGAAAACAAACGTGAAATTTTTCACCTGCATCCAATCTATCAAACCCACACACTCCGTGTAAATGTGATTATATGAATGAACAGCTTTTTCAGAAAGTGTGTTTTTATCCTACTTCACCCCAATCTGCCTTCCTGCCAGGTGAGTATGCGAGAACTCAATCCCCTCAGAGGCGTGATTTCTGCTGCAGGATGTAAATTGAGAATGCAGCAGTGGGTGTGTGTGTGTGTGTGTGTGTGTATGTGAGTGTGTGTGTGTGTGTTGTTAGCATAACGATCGGCGAGGGGGCCCCAACGCTGCACAATCACGTTGCTTGGCTATTTCAATTTAATCACTCTAGCATGCAGCAACACAAATTACAGCTGTCACCGCACTGTGCTGCTCTAATACATATTAACTGCAGCTGGAAACACGAACGTAACGTACAGCCGAGTCGAAAAGTCTCTAAAAGTTTTAATTTATCTTACTCGTAAAATAGCTGTTCACCAGTTTCGCTTTCTCTGCAAGAGGCTCAAAAATATCCTTCGGTCACTTCGGAAATTCTTGTGAAGGAACAATGCTAGAACTGCAGCCCTGATTCTTTTGTTTTTACATCAGTTTGTAGCCTTGTACACAGCCAATCTTAAATTAGCTATCTAGCGACCGTTAGCAACAAACATTTATGATTTTAAAATCCTATTAGTCAGCTTATATTAGCTAAATAAGTACAGTTCGCAACAAATATGAACAGTTATAAATACAACTTTAAAATCCTTTTAGAAATTCTGTCAGGTTTTTATACATTAGCTAGCTATGTACTATTAGCAACTAAGGTCATGAATATTTATGAATATCAATTGTTAGCTTATTTTACCTAGCTAGCACTAGCAAAAAAATCCCTCTTAGAAATTTTGTTAGGTTATTTTATGTTAGCTAGCAAGCTACTGTTAGCAGTGATGATTAGAAACATACAGGTATACAATTAAATTCCTGTCAGAAATTGTGCTGTTAGCTCACTAGGTAGCTAGGTACATAAAATCAGCAGGCAGGATTATAAAACTATATAAGCATAAACAGTCACTCAGAAATCCTCTCAGATTAGCTCATGCTAGCTAGCTAGCTAATTAGCAGAAGGAATTATACCACTTCATGAATGCTATCTAGCTAGCATTTATGAATATGACTTTAAAAAAAAAACTCTCAGAAATCCTGTCACTTTAGCTCATGTTAGCTAGCTATCCAAAATTAGCAGTGAGGATTATACCCTGTACTAACATTTAAAAAATAAATCTCAGAAATCCTGTCAGTTTAGCTCATGTTAGCTAGCTAGGTAGCGTTAGCAGTTAAGATTGTGATCAATATGGATTAAAAACCTCTCAGAAATCCGGTTAGTGTATTTCAGCCAGCTAGCATTAGCTGTGAAGATTATGAGAATTTATGGTCATAAGACCTTTTTAGAAATCCTGTCAGGGTGCCTCAGGTTAGCAAGCTAGCATTAGCAGTGAAGATTATGGATAAAATCCTCTCAGTTTAGCTCATGTGGCTAACAAATCTTGAAAATATGTGTATATATTGTATAGGAATGCTAATGCTTCTGCCTACTTGAAGACACAATTTCCATAAAACTCCTGTAAAAACTGATATACAGCTCCTCACACACTGTCCTTCAGCACTACTGCCACTGTTAATCAAACGCGCACGCACACACACACACACACACACACAAACAGAGTTGCTGTGTACTGAAGCAGGTGTGTCTGTGTGTGTGTGTGTGTGTGTGTGTGTGTGTTTCAAAGCTGTGTTTCTTTGACTTTCAGCAGTGATCAAGAGTCTCACATAGCTTCACCCTCAGCAATTTGTGTGTGTCAGGAGTGTTTTGTGTGTGTGTGTGTGTGTGTGTGTGTGTGTGTGTGTGTGCGTGTGTGTGTATAGCAGTGATTGCAGACCTCAGTGTGTCAGCACTAAAGAGATTAACTGTGGGACTGTGGGAAGGTTGTGTTTAGTGGCACGTCTCGAGCTGCACGACACACACACACACACACACACACACAAAACACTCCTGCCACACAAACTGCTGACTGTTGCCTAGTGACAAACATGAAGTTTTTTTTTTATTGAAATCTTACTACTTAATGGTATTAATTATTAACTTAATAATTTATCTTTTTATCGCTAACTCCATAACTGCTTTAATTATGCAATATAATAATTAGCCTAACGCTAGCTAGAGAACTTACTAGCAAGCTTTGATAGTTTATTAATGTCTCCAACTGCAGCTACTGTTGGAGAGGTAATGTTAGCATTAGCCAAGTTCTCTGGTTATATAGCATAGCTGGCTAGCTGGTTAGCTTAGCTAACTATTATAGTCTGTAATTAAAACCAGGTTTTATTGCTAAGCTTGATGTTCAGTGAAAGAAGTGAAAAGTAATGCAATGGCCCTACGCTCACACTCGCAAATTAAACAACGCACTACAATCAGTGTTACAATTGGTTATTTGGTGGACATGTTGTGTGCTTGGCTTCGTACTGACTTTGTTTCCAGATTAGCTAATTGTACTAGCTAACTGTATACTAACCAGAGGCACTAACAGTCGCTGCTACTTCCTTCTTCCAAGCTTTATTTTTTTCTGCACACATTTAAGGTTATATATTTATTACTATTTCACTTTTCTGCTGTCACCCTTCTGAAGTCTGCGCTAATGCGCTAACCCACCAAAACAACAACAACAACAGCAACAACAAAAACAAAACATGTTCATATTTGCACAAGGACTATTTATTACTATTGCACTTTTTTGCATAACTGTTACAGTTTACAACTGATACTGCTGTCCATAATCTTGCACCTTACTTTTAACTGTAAATATTTTATTTAACTTGTCATATTTTTTGCTATTTGCATGTCTGGTGAGAGGGTAACTGCATTTCATCGTCTCCGTACGCGTACACTGCACAGTGACAAAGCTGAATCTCATCTCATCTCATTTCATATGACAGGATAAGAAGAAACCGTTATGGTTTATTATTTCTTCCATTTTTGAGCATCAAACAGTAAATGGGAATTAATTACAGGTAGGAACTAAAGTCGTGAGTGGGGAAGTGAAGAAACGTCGGACCACATTTGCCACAGGATTGCTCCGAAGTATCGTTTGAGCCAATCGTTTGGATTTGTCTCTTTGCCATGTCATAACTAATTTGCATAGAATTAAGAATCTCAAATGTCGCTCGTCACTTGTAGCTGAAATCGTGGCTCTGTGTACACAAGTGGAAAATAAGCAGTGGCCCGTTGCTTGTCGCTTGCTAGGGAAGGGTGACATGACCACCTTGTTTACCAGCTCAGCTATGAATTAAAGGCCGAAGAGCGGAAACAGTTATCGGTTGCTATTCATGTCATCTGAATTTGTACGTTTAGCATCTTTTAGCAAACTACAGGCCGAAATCATCATCCAATCATCTCTAACCGAAGCTGAAAATGACGTTATTATTCCTTCATTTCCCCTCAAGCACTGTATGTAATCCTACACTGTGTTTGTACAACTTGCATCCATTACTGTAACGAGTGTGAAAGAGCTCAATGTGAAATGTGAACACACACACAAACACTCATCCTTCAAGTGTAACATCCACCATCTTATCAACTGCTCAGGCAGAGAGAGAGAGAGATATCAGAGACATCTATCTGTCAAAAAGCAGCGCTAGTTTTCATGTTCGCTATTATTGTACAGTATATTAGATGCTGGAGGGAAAAGGGAAAGAAAGGGAGGGAACGAGACTGACAGAAAGAAAGAGATTGAAACAAGAGCAAAAAAGAGACTTCGGCCTTGTCCACACTAACACGGGTAATTTTATACAGTGTTTTTGTTTTAGCCACGCTGTTATTTTCAGACTGAAAGTTTTCCGTCAACGATGAAATGTGAAAATGATAGAAAACGACGCACTGGGCCCGAGGCACAGGATATCTGACCCATTGCCTTTACGTCATTTCTATGATTTTCACATGTTTTGATGACATAAACATAAAACATGTCAAACGTGAAATTAAAATCCATAATACAGAAAACATAAAACATGTCAAACGTGAAATTAAAATCCATAATACAGAAATCTAATACAGGCATCACAATACAGTCCGCCATCTTGGAACTGCGGCGATCACATGACAATCACGTGTCAGTGTTTTAGTAAAGGCTACGTTTTTCCCGTCACTCAACCACAATGCAAAAATTTGGATGCCACTCTGGACAGTTTTCGGTTGCTGTAAAACTGTTATAATGTCGATGGAAAGACAAAATAGATACGAAAAGATGTTTTTAAAAAGTCACGCAGGTAAAGCGATAGAAGGACAGAGAGACAGATTAAGACAGAGCAAGAGGGAAAAAGAGTCAGTCTGATCTCGTAACGCAATAAACATATAAAACAGCAGTTGTTCACGTGTGCACGTCAGATTTTACGGTGAACTTTCTTTGTTCGGGGAGAGTCCTACGATGCAATCGTGATGATCTAAGATTTCATCCAAACATGCTTTTCAAGAGTTACAGCTGTTTGAGTAAACCAAGCTCCGCCCCTCTTGGATTGATTGGCATGTGGCGGCCATATTGTTCACAAATCTCAGCATGTTTTTGATAATTATTAAGTTTCACGCTGTACTCAGTGTTTTGATATGAAATACAGCAAAAATTTTTGGGATGAGGTCACAAAATTAGATTTTGCATATTATGCAAATTAGCCCCAAATCTAAGTGGGCGGAGCTAAATAATTCATGAGGCTTTTTTTGTTTGAGAAAAGCCAAGGCATCAGTGAGAAAAGAAAATTAATAGGGTACAACTTATTCTCTGTCTAGCTCTCTCTCTCTCTCTCTCTCTGTCTTCTTTCTAGCCTCTGATGTCTGACTCCACTTTTATCCACTCCAGCGTCAAAAAGAGTGAAAGAGGTGTGGAAGAAACGAGTGGAAGAAGGGAGTAAAAAGAGGAGTCTGACACTCTGAAGCAGATCAGTGAGCACTCGGTGAAGCAGCAGGAGAGCTGAGGCATGTCTAATTAAGATCCTGGTTCAGATCAGACGAGACGAGAGGATCAAGCGAGATTTAAGTCAGTACACAGGAGACAGAGAGAGAGAATGAGAGAATGAGAGAGAGAATGAGAGAGAGAAAGGTTAAGTGTCTTATTAATATCTAAGTACGTTGTCAGATGTCTGGATTTTCCACCCAAGTACACGTTTAAAAAATACCTGTTAAAACTGGTACACATTAATAAAAAGTGAAAATCTCTGCTCCAGTCCTTTTCTTCAGACTTCAGCAGGATTGGAAACAAGTCTACATCTAAAGCTACATACATCACCAATATTTTAACCAGCTAGCTTACTTAGTTAACGTTAACTAGCTTACTAAGATTAACTGAAACACTGATTACTAGTAAAGTTCACTGGGATGTAAAACTTAATTAAGGGATTGAAGCTTTTTTTTAATGAAAGTGAAGCCTTTAAGCTGAACAACAAACTTTCTGCTTTCAAACTTTACAAATAAAACTTCGGCATTTGCTGAACACGTACACACACACACACACACACACACACACACACATGCAGAAAAAATTCCAGGTTTATTATTTTTTTTTTAAATAATAAATTATATTTTTATTTAATAATTATTTTAAATGATTTAAACAATATCAAGATATTAAAATGTTAAAAAAATATTTAAAAAGTAAAAATTTTAACATATTTATAAACAATTATTCCATATATTATATGTGTTTTATTGTAAATGTGGACAGAACTTTTATACTTTTATACTTTTATACTCGGTGCTGTTTGTCGCTTCGCAGTCGATATTTCAGTCCCGATTTAAGCTGTACGTCAAAAAGCTGTACGTCTGGAGTAGAGATTAAATAATCTACCAGTATGTTGACGTCAAATTAACCTGCTCACACACACACACACACAGTCGCACAAACACGAGCTGCTGTTCCTGACTCAGTGATCGATTTGTTGCAGTAAAAAAAAACCTTCACCACCACACACACACACACACACACACAGACACACACACACACACACACACACACACACACACTGTGACGGAGGTGAAGAGCAGCAGGAGAGCGGTCGATGAGATGTGAGACAGGAGAGAGAGGAGATCACAAGGCTGAGTGGGAACACACTGAACCCCTGTGACACTACACACTCGGCTTTTTTTCGTCTCCTCTGATTGCGTTGTGTGTTATGTAACGACGGTGGTGTTGTGTTACTGCCTATGTCATTCATTTTAGAGGAAACTTTCATCACATCGCTTCGAATCACATCACTAGAGGAGGATCTCTCTGCATCTTTCTGCAGTCAGGTCCAAACCTCTGCGTCAAGTCACGTCAGATTTCTGAACAACGGCTTGGTCTTAGCTTGAAATAATGTATTAAATGAGGAATAATCCACTCTGTGTGGTGCTGTTACAGGAAAATAATCAACTGATGGAGCAGAGACACTGTCACCGCCATGACGTCGATTATCTTCCTATAACAGCATGCCCCAAAGTGTTTTATTCCTCTTCTACCACAGTGATTTGCCAACGATTACAATTTTCTACTTACTTAAAGAACGTCCCGTCATACTTTTTATCCATTTACAGTTACATTTAATGTTGTAGAATGTCCACAAAACAAGTTCACTTACATTATAGCAGCTATAAATTTTATAGCAGCTATAAATCTTCATTCCCTCACCAGCCTCTTTTTTTTTTCTCTCATATTGTGTAATGAGGCAAAAAATAAATGCAGCTTGTCATGTTACTGACACTGGAGACTCCTTCCATAAATGTTACAATAAACATTTCCTTACAGAAAAGTTCACCCTCTCAATGATTACACACGTTTTTAAACTCCGTTTAAATCGTTTTTAAATTACACACGTTTTAAATTACACACGTTTTAAAATCCATTTAGGTCGATTATACTGTACATTAGCTTTGTCTCACTAGATTAGCTTTCACTTGCTAGATTAGCTTTCATGTGTTAGGTTAGCTTTCAGCTGCTAGGCTAGCTTAGTCACGATAGATCCCTGAGAGAAATTGTTTAGCTAGCTTTTAGTTGCTGACCTAGCTTACGCTCACTTGTTTACGTCTAGCACGCTAGATTAGCTTGCATTCACAAGGCTAGCTTTCAGTCGCTGGGTTAGCGCTGACTCGACGTGAGGGTGCATAGTTTTGATGAAAGCTGCATTAGAGATGAGCAGCTTTGTGATAATAAAGCTTATGTACGTATTACCCACATTAGCCCCTCCCACTTTGGACCATGTGACCAGTGATTGTGGCCATAACGACACATTCGGCTTTTGATTTTACTGTACTGTATAATTTTGTCAGTTATTTGTTTCTCACTGCAGCGTTCACTCCTGCTTCATGATGCGATCTGAGAACTCTGTAAAGGTTTACTCCATCTATAACACATTTATAACACTGTTATACAGCATTATTACAGGCTAAATCACTGCTGTGTGTAGTCTGTGTTAAAGCAAAACAGTCAGCTGTTTTTTTTTTAAATCGCTCTGTTGAACTCTGTTAAACTGTCTACGCAAAAAAATCTGAATTTTAGTAGGTGTTGATCCGGTGCTGTTTATTTTACAGCGTGTCTGTGGGTAATTGTGGTATAAACCATAAAGCTGTCATCTTACCGTCACAGTCGCCCAGATGTGAGGTGTTCCCGTGATCCACGTCCTGCTCGAAGGGAAGCCTGTAAGAAAAAAAAACGACCACACATGAGCGCAACGCATTTTCTCATAAAGCGAGAGCATTTAGAAAGCTGGAATTACAGCCATGTGTTTACGGCACAGAACGACAAAGAGCTCTTAGCCACAAAGAGAAAAATCTCTCCCAGATCTTTTAGTTTTGTGCCGTCGTTCTGTTCTCGGGGCCGCGCGTGGATAATTAGCAATATCGGAAATCAGAAAGGAAACGTGATGGAAAAGAGAACACAGGAATAACAAGTTGAGAAGTTTCACAGGAACACGGCGTCAGTCGCACTCTCGCTGAGAAACATCGCAGATTCTTCAATCACACACCTGCACCGCTCCTTAATGAAGAGAAACGAGCGCTCCGAGACTCTCTGTTACAGCCAGAGGTGAAGTGAGAGAGCGGTGAAGCCTAATGAATGGAGGTGAAGTTGTTATAGCGTTAACGTCAAGTGCTGATGGAGATAATGACACGGGGACGAGTGTGATTTCCAAGCGGGAGCTTTTCAAAACGAAGAGAACACGTTCTGTTGTTTGAATAATGGATAAATGAATCGGATAAAGAATGAATGAATCGGATAAAGAATAAGTGAATAAAGAATGAGTGAATCAAATAAAGAGTAAATCAATCAAATAACAAATAACTGAACTGAATAATGAATAAGTGAATCAAATAAAAAAATAAGTGAATCAAATAAAAAAATAAGTGAATCAAATGAATAAATGAATCAAAGAAAGAATAAGTGAATTATATAAAGGATAAGTGAATTGAATAATGAATAAAGAACACTAATAATAAGTGGATAAACAAACAGATGCTTATTTTAACATTGACGGAAGGAGTCTCCAGTGTCAGCACTTTGTAACAGTCAGAGTTAAAGCTGTAACTTTACGTATTTCAGACATGTTCAGGACAGATTACACTTTGTGGAGAAAAAACAAGGGAATCTGGTGAGGGAAGGAGAGTTTATAGCTGCTATAACGTAAGTGTGAACAGGAACTAACTTGTTTCTTGGACATTCCACGACATTACATGTAACTATGAACGGATAAAATGTACGAAGTGTCATTCTTTTGGAATTGTTAGCAAATCAGTGTGGTATAAAAGCAATCAAACACAGGTGTTTTATTCCTTACGTGTGTAAGAGATATAAAAATAACGGACGAGGTGGAGATAAAGAACCTCATCACGCTAAGCTGGATTTCCTGTGATTTTGGGGCAGGTTGCTAGCGGACTAGCCTGAGGGTTGGGTATACTCTGACATTACAGATCTACTCTGGGTCCAGATTTTTAAATTCATATTTTCCCCTTCGATTTAATTATTTAGCTACTAACTTAACTAAAGAAACTGCGTCTGCTCATATGACCATACGAGGAGAGCGCTAATGGCCTTTTTCTGTACGTAAAAGCTGACAGACTCTTCTGATTGGCTAGTGGTCATGTGATGGACCACAGAGAGACAGCAGGACTATCATGTCGTCCCAGCGTCCTGGTCTGTGGCATCGTCTGGAATCAAACTGACAATTAAACAGCGAGAAACCCGATCTGGCTGCAGCACCCAGGAGCCCCGCACACACACGCACACGCACACACACACACACAACTACACAAGCTTTAATGGTGTCTGTGAAACATCTATAGCGTCTAATGTTTCCTCTAACCACGGGCATGAGGCGAGACTCCTCAGAGAGAAGACAGCAGGGTTTAACGCACACACACACACACACACACACACACACACACCACAGCGCAGTAGCTTTAGGGCGGACGGATATAACTGAGTTTACACATTCCTCGCGAGGACAAGCACAATGGAGCTCTGTGAAAAAGTGACGACCAGCCGAAGCAAAACCATCACACAGCATCTCTTATATTTACTGCATGTGTGTGTGTGTGTGTGTGTGTGTGTGTGTGAGAGACGCAGTTAAGTCCATCTGAAATAGACACTAAACCATTTTTACTGTAATGTGATATGGGATCGATCTTCTCGTTTTGGCCGTCCTTGTTAAAGTAATGAGTGTAACTGGATAACGGTGCGTGTGTGTGTGCGCTCGTGTTTGTGTGTGTGTGTGTGTGTGTGTGTGTGGGTGTTTGTGTGGCTGTAGCCAAAATGTGCTCAGGGTTCAGCCGACAGACAAGCTGTATTTACACACCTAACTCAATAAAACAGCTCCACACACACACACACACACACACACACATATTCATACGAGAGATATGAAAAAGAGAGTCAGAAGAACAAAGAAAATGATTATGTCTTGATTATATCTATGATGCTGATATTTCAGCTCTAAAATGATTGGCACTCTTGGTAAAAACTGGCTTAAAATGTTATTTTAAAACCAGCGTTAAGCTAATTAACATTAACGCCTCACTAAAAATATCAGAGGAATCTAGCCCTTCAATTAAAGTACATTTATTCTGAGGGAAAAAAAATTATATATATTTTTTAACAAAACCATGTGTCACATATATAAAAAACTCGAAAAAACTATCGTCTTTTAGATCGCTGTGGATTTGTACAGCTGTACAGTTGGTTGAAATATTAAGACATCCGTAGTATTAACAAATCTGTAGTAATAATAAATCTGTAGCATTAATAAAATCTGTAGCATTAATAAATCTGTAGCATTAATAAAATCTGTAGCATTAATAAATCTGTAGCATTAATAAATCTGTAGTATTAATAAAATCTGTAGCATTAATAAATCTGTAGCATTAATAAAATCTGTAGCATTAATAAATCTGGAGTATTAATAAATCTGTAGCATTAATAAAATCTGTAGTATTAATAAAATCTGTAGTATTAATAAATCTGTAGTATTAATAAATCTGTAGTATTAATAAATCTGTAGCATTAGTAAAATCTGTAGCATTAATAAATCTGGAGTATTAATAAATCTGTAGCATTAATAAATCTGTAGCATTAATAAATCTGTAGTATTAATAAATCTGGAGTATTAATAAATCTGTAGTATTAATAAATCTGTAGCATTAATAAATCTGTAGCATTAATAAAATCTGTAGCATTAATAAATCTGTAGCATTAATAAATCTGTAGTATTAATAAATCTGTAGCATTAATAAATCTGTAGCATTAATAAAATCTGTAGCATTAATAAATCTGTAGCATTAATAAATCTGTAGCATTAATAAAATCTGTAGCATTAATAAATCTGGAGTATTAATAAATCTGTAGCATTAATAAATCTGTAGTATTAATAAAACGTTACTCTATAGTTACTCTAATGTTCCCCTAACATTTCTAACATTAATCTAATGCTCCTCTAATGTTACTGTGTTACTCTGATGTAACTTAACATTTACATTACTCTAGAATTACACTAACATTTAATTTAAGGTTCCTCTAACTTTATTTTGTTGATGTAATGTATATTACTCTATCTATACTATAACTTTAAGGCTTTTCTAAAAGAATTGTTCTGTTATTGTACTACAAATCTGGCTTTAACAAAACTCTTTATGTTGGATTTATTATTATTATTATTAATAGTAGTACGCTTATAGAACAATTCTACTCCCTTGAATCATATACAGTTATATACATATATTCAGACAGACATTGAAAAAAGAAAAAGACTCGTGTATATAGGACCTGAGATTTGTTCTCTGATTGCATGTTTTGGGTTATGTAACACGAGCGGAAATTACGTGCATGTGAGGAGCAGCGTTTAGCGTCAGTGTTAGCATAACACCCGCATGCTGTGTCCTCACCTGACTTTCGGTCAATGTACACAATCAGATAAAAAGCTTACATGGTGATTATGAGTTTTCAGTTTCAGATACATAAAGGATTCTTACTGCGATAAATCAGAATGAGTCAGATTTATAATGGATTATAATGAACAGAGAGAAAACACCAAAAGATACAGAATGAGGGAACAAGTGGACATGGAGATAGAATGATAGAAAGAAAGAAGGATAAAAATATATAAAAATACAAAATGAGAGAGACAGGTGTACAAAAACAGTGAGAGAGAGAGAGACAGGTGTACAAAAAGATACATTTAGAGAGAGAGACAGAGGCAGATGTACACAAAGACACACTGAGAAAGAGACACGTGTACAAAAACAGAAGTGAGAGAGAGACAGGTGTACAAAAACAGAAGTGAGAGAGAGACAGGTGTACAAAAACAGAAGTGAGAGAGAGACAGGTGTACAAAAACAGAAGTGAGAAAGAGACAGGTGTACAAAAACAGAAGTGAGAGCAAGACAGATGTACAAAAACAGTGAGAGAGAGACAGGTGTACGAAAACAGAAGTGAGAGAGACAGTACCTAAGTGAGACAGAGGGAGAAAGAGAGAGAGAGAGAGACAGTGTGAGAGAGAGAGGTGTACAACAAGATACATTTAGAGAGAGAGACAGAGACACAAAGATGTACACAAAGACACACTGAGAGAGAGACAGGTGTACAAAAACAGTGAGAGAGAGACAGGTGTACAAAAACAGTGTGTGAGAGAGAGAGAGACAGGTGTACAAAAAACAGTGAGAGAGAGAGAGAGAGAGAGACAGGTGTACAAAAAAACAGTGAGAGAGAGAGACAGTACCTAAGTGAGACAGAGGGAGAAAGAGAGAGAGACAGTGTGAGAGAGAGACAATGTGAGAGTGAGACAGTAAGTGGGACAGAGGTAGAGAGTTAGACAGAGATAGTGAGTGAGACACAGGGCTGTAAAACAGAGCAGCAGTGAGAAATATGGATAGTGTGTGTGTGTGTGTGTGAGAGAGAGAGAGAGAGAGAGACAGACAGACAGACAGACAGACAGAGGGACAGTGAGACACAGAGAGTGAGACACAGAGGGACACCATGTGTCCTTCAGTGCGTATTCATAGCAGTAAATCTGTAATGGCTCTGAGAAGATGACTGCAGAATACAGCACATAATAAAACACACACACACACACACACATACACACACATACACATACACACAGAACTGCTGCCTGTGCACATTTCCACAAAACTCTGACTGATGTGTTTAAACACACACACATGGACGACAAATTAACAGCAGCAGTGCTGACACTCACAAGCAGCGAGGGACACACACAATCTTTACAGGACTACATACCGTGTGCGTGTGTCTGTGTGAGTGTGTGTGTGCGTGTGTGTGTGTGTGAGACAGAGAGACACAGTGATATCACTGCTGTGCTTCTGTGGATTTCTGTAAAGCAGAACATTACACAGAACCACTTCCAAAATCCCAGCGCACATTTAACGAGTTCGCTCCCCCACTCTCTCTCTCACACACACACACACACACACACACACACACACACAGACACAAAATCACACTGTGAGACTCTTTACCTCTTCTCAGTCTCTGAACTCAATAAATCTGAATCTCGGTGGGGTTTTATTGCATTACTGCACCAAACACAAGTGCGCACTTCATCGAGAAACTGCCATAAGCTTCCACAACATTAAATGTAACTATAAATGGATAAAAAGTATGACATGTTAATCTTTAATAAATAAAAAAAATGTAATTGCTGACAAATTTTTATGGTTTAAGAGGAATAAAACCCTTCAAGACTTCAAGGCTGTTATTGGAAAGTAATCAGCTTTGGAGTAGTAACAGTAACACTAACTTCATCACACATCAGCAATCCTACATCAGCATGACACTGTGTTACAACAGCATGACACTGTGTTACAACAGCATGACACTGAGTGTTACAACAGCATGACACTGTGTTACAACAGCATGACACTGAGTGTTACAACAGCATGACACTGAGTGTTACAACAGCATGACACTGAGTGTTACAACAGCATGACACCGTGTTACAACAGCATGACACTGAGTGTTACAACAGCATGACACTGAGTGTTACAACAGCATGACGCTGAGTGTTACAACAGCATGACACTGAGTGTTACAACAGCATGACAGTGTGTTACAACAGCATGACACTGTGTTACAACAGCATGACACTGTGTTACAACAGCATGACACTGAGTGTTACAACAGCATGACAGTGTGTTACAACAGCATGACACTGAGTGTTACAACAGCATGACACTGAGTGTTACAACAGCATGACAGTGTGTTACAACAGCATGACACTGAGTGTTACAACAGCATGACACTGTGTTACAACAGCATGACACTGAGTGTTACAACAGCATGACACTGAGTGTTACAACAGCAGGACACTGTGTTACAACAGCATGACACTGAGTGTTACAACAGCAAGACACCGTGTTAAAACAGCACGACACCGTGTTACAACAGCATGACAGTGTGTTACAACAGCAGGACACTGAGTGTTACAACAGCATGACACTGAGTGTTACAACAGCATGACACTGTGTTACAACAGCATGACACTGAGTGTTACAACAGCATGACACTGAGTGTTACAACAGTATCACACTGTGTGTTACAAAAGCATGACACTGTGTTACAACAGCATGACACTGAGTGTTACAACAGCATGACACTGAGTGTTACAACAGCAGGACACCGTGTTACAACAGCAGGACACTGAGTGTTACAACAGTATCACACTGTGTGTTACAAAAGCATGACACTGTGTTACAACAGCAGGACACTGTGTTACAACAGCAGGACACTGAGTGTTACAACAGCATGACACTGTGTTACAACAGCATGACACTGAGTGTTACAACAGCATGACACTGTGTTACAACAGCATGACACTGAGTGTTACAACAGCATGACACTGTGTGTTACAACAGCATGACACTGAGTGTTACAACAGCATGACTGTGTTACAACAGCATGACACTGAGTGTTACAACAGCACGGCACTGAGTGTTACAACAGCATGACACTGTGTTACAACAGCATGACACTGAGTGTTACAACAGCAGGACACTGAGTGTTACAACAACATGACACTGTGTTACAACAGCATGACGCTGAGTGTTACAACAGCACGACACTGAGTGTTACAACAGCATGACAGTGTGTTACAGTTTTTAAAAGGTTTTGCAGCACAGTAAAGTGACTTGCGAGTCGCTAATGTAGGATCCGGTTTTAAGGCGTGGCCTAATATTGTAATGAGTCTGTTTGATTGACATCATTGTGTCCCCTGTATTGTGTTACAGAAATACAAGTTCTGCTACTATACGTCTCTGCACCTCATCTGTCTTTACATAATAAAGAAAAATAGAAAAAAATAATATCCTATATGCTAATAAATGTTGCGTGGTGATTAGTTTTCCAGATTTACCTGGTGCCGGCTCGGAGGAAGGAGCAGGTGCTGCCTTTAGTCCAGCCGCAGTACGGATCCCTCGAGGCGATGCAGTTCCTGTGAAGTCAAACGAAGTCATTTATAAGTGCAGAAGAATAAATCGATACACCCTGAGAACTGTCAAGCTACTTTTCACCAAAGACATTGATTAATATTATAATAGGGGTGTAACGATACACTCATGATCACGATTCGATTCGATTCACAATACTGGCTTCATGATTCAATTCACTTCGCTTCTCAGAATATTTTGAGCAAAATTTTAATGAAAAATTACGACTGAAAAACACAAACTGCGACACTAAAACAAGTCACTTTAGAAAGAAGTCACTTTAGCGCCTGTAGTTGTATGCACGCAGACGACTAGTTCAATTCTGATTGGTACTTTGGTAGTCATGACAACACCTCAGTAACCCCGCCCAGCTCAATTCGGTCAGAAGAGAAGGACAAATCCATCATAGAAGCTACAGATAGTGGTAAGAAGCTAATTATAAAAATGAGTTGAGATTTAATCGTAAAATATATAATATAACCCGCTGAATGATCAGATTACCGATTAGCAACGTTCCTCCCCAATTCCTTGTTTTATTACAGTTCATAAAGACAATAAGCCACGCCCCTAAAGCTCCATACTGGAAAATATTTTTTGTGGTTATTTCAATTTTATTTCATTTTTGCTTACAACTTTTGCATTGCATGCGCTTTATTTCAGTTTGCATGAAATAACATGATGGTTGTGATGCAGCAAGAAGTGCATTTGCATTTAGCCAATCAGACGAGGGCTTCGCAGCGGCGAAGACTTCTGATTCGCCAAACATCAAACCCCATAAACGCCTACTAGGAACTGTAATGGAAAAACATGCAAGTGGACATCAGGCAGAGTGTGTGTGTGTGTGTGTGTGTGTGTGTGTGTCTCACTTCATGCAGCGGGAGTAGAGATGGCAGCGAGCTACCGGAACTCGGACCACGCAGGATGGGAACGCCAGCAGGAGTGTGTGACTGACGGAGTCCAGAGAGAGAGACAGGAGCTGCCGAGCCTGAGGAGAGTCTGTAGCACATCTGTAACACACACACACACACACACACACACACACACACACACAGAGCTTAACACTCTTACACACACTCCTACTCTGTGTTTAACCTACACTGTGTGGCTGCTTTGACACTTGACGTTTTTTCCCCTCAACCTACTGTATGTGCTTCTTAAACATCCTACAAAGTGTGTAAAAAGTGTTGAACTTTTCAGAAACGTCACATCACACATTTTCTATTTTTTAAACCACCAATATCTCAGTGGAACTAAAAACAACAGCGTGTATATTTTTGGGACATTCACCGGTACGTGATGTGATGTCCCACTTTAACTGTGGCTGTGTATAGACAAGTCAAGAGTTACACTAATCTTAATTTCATCTGCATTACTGAGAATAATAAACCTAATCTCCAGAGCAAGCTAGGCTAGTTAGTTAGCCGATACCATACTAGGACTGGTAAGAGCGTTGTCGCAGCACACGAGCTGATTTTTATTCACGAAAGCACAAAAGCCACTGCGGTCAGCACTTTTTCTGACAGAGAAAAAAAAAAACTCCGAGCCTGAAAGCAGCCGATGAAATATTATCCTTCAGTGCCAAACCTACACGTCTCATCAGTCACTGAAACGTGAATTACGTTTAACGAGTGTGTACTCCTGTCTGCTGCAACGTGACACACCGGTCCTCCAGGTCACATTTAACATCTCACAGTAGTGAAACAAGATACACAGCTCTTCCACGTCTGTTATTACTGCTAACACCACAGCGCTGTTGAATTCTGGATTCTGATTGGTCAGAAGCTTTTGATCCATTTTCTATAACAGCAGCTCTGACAGTAGCGCAGGTTTATATTAATGCACTCGTTCTAATACGTTATCGTTTCTATAGTAACAGCTCGCTCACAGGGACTTGTGTAGCGGATGCTGTGCTGATAATAAACAGATTAAAAAACTCATTGAGATGTAAGATGATGTTTATTTAACATTTATGGAAGGAGTCTCCAGTGTCAGCGCTTTGGAACAGTCAGAGGTAAAGCTGTAACTTTTCCGACATCTTCAGGACAGAGGAATGGCATGTTTTTCATGGACGTTCAGCAACATTAAATGTAGCTATAAACGGATAAAAAGTATGACGTGTCATTCTTTAATTAACAAAAATTGGTTATCGTTGCCAAGTTGCTGTGGTGTAAGAGGAATAAAACACTTCAGGATGTGCAGTTAGAGGAAAATAATCAGCTTCAGGGTGGTAACAGTAACTCGTCACACCATCGTGCTGTTGATGATTTGTTTTTGATGAAAGTAAACATGAACATTTGGTTTTTATGAATGAGATATAAATATTCTCTAATAATATTTGCCCATTTGGGACCTTAAACATCTTTACTTCCATTCCATCTCACACATTTACCACAAAAATGACATAAAATGATTCTTGGAAAAACTTCAGAAACGTCTGTGCTGTTTTCAGTGAACTCAGAACCTTACAGTGTACTCACACCTTTCATCTCCCACTTACACACACACACACCTGTAAAGCAGTCGGAGGTTTGTAGTTGTTTATCTAGAAGTGCGAGTGTGTGGCGTGGAGTGCTCATGCTAATGAGATCAGAGAGAGTGTTAATGATGCTGTACAGCTGAAGAGCGAATCACAGTCGAGGATCAGAAAGAAAAGAGAAGAGAGTGAGATTAGAGAAAAACGATACTTTATACTCATTAGGGAGAGAGAGAGAAGATAAAAGGGAATAAAAGTTAACACTGAGAGAGAGAATGCAGGAATGGCAACGCTATAAATATTAGTCAGGAGAGAGAGGAGAACATTTCTGCATTCACTTGTGACCTAAAACGACTCAATAAATTCAAAACAGTCTGCTGATAAAGAACATGGGATAAAAAAAGTAACGCTAGATGACGTTAAGAAATGACAAGTGGAAACTACGAGCTGCAAGCATTTACCAAAAAAATGAAACAATACCTGATCCAGACGTTCAGTTTTTTTAAATATTGATGAAATCTGGTGGCATGTTAGCATAACATCGAGTACGCTAGCAGACGGCTTTTGTTTCAGAGATCTACAGTGAAACATTTTACCTTCTGATGGTGTTTTTATAAACAAACCTCGCCAGCCAGAGCTGTAGCGTTCTCCAACGTGTTTCAGTAATAAACGTAGCTAAGAATGGAACTGATTCTGTGTAATGTAGCCCTGAAATCAGACTTAAATAAAATAAATAAATAAAGTTGACTGACTTAAAGCTTCTACAGGTGTGTATAGCAGCTCATAGTCCAGGCTTATCAGGTCAAAAATGATCGCTAAAGATAAATGTCTCTGGTGAAACTGAACTGTAAGTGAAACTGTGTTTTTTCTTCTACAGCCTCACTGCTGAGCTTTACTGAACATGGACTTTTATGTAAAAAGGTATTTGTCAAACTAAAGTTCAGATTAAAACTAGACTAAAACACAAAAAACAGGCAAATACTAAACTAAAACTAGACTAAATCTAAATTTCAGATTAAAACTAGACAAAAAGAAAAACCAGACTAAAACTCACTTAAAACTAAAACCGTCAAAAAAGCAAGGGATCTCAAATCTTAGCCATCGTTCCTTTCTTCGGCTGTTGTAGATAACCAACCAGAAGCTCTTCAGCCCTGACAGGAGGTCTGAGTCGGAGAAACCGGATGCACTTTCAGTAAAAAAAAATAAATAAAAAATCAGGTGACTCTATTAACGTTAACACCATTTTTTCCCCCAGTTCTCCTGCTTAGCTCCTAGCGTTTAAACAGGAGATAAGTGAAGCGAAGAGCACGACGCTTTTAAATAAATACTCCGGCAGACTAATTTTCCTCCCGTTTTTCTCTATTAGTGAGAAAAATTCTGGAGGAAAAAAAGTGAAAGAAAACTGTGGAAGTGCTGGAGAGCTGAGCGATGATACCAATTAAAGTGGAGTTCTCAGTCGCATGGCACTTTCAGCCTCATTAACACGCGCAGCAGGACCAGCGGCCGTTTGGTTCCACTGAGACGAGGTGAATCCGGTTTATTTCCTCCACTCCGCCCTGATTAGCCCGCGTCTGGCTGAGTGCTGTCTCTCTCACGCCGGAGCTCATCACTAATTTATGACGGTTTCGCTGGAGGAGCGGCTGCAGAGCTCAGCTCCATGTCGTGATGGAGAAACTTCAGACGGCTTGTGGGTTATTAGTTGTTTTTTTTTTTTTAGGGGTCCAAGCACCAAGGGTGCTAAAGACTCTTTGTTTTTGGTCTGTTTATTATTTTTCAAACACTTGCTACAAACATCAGGAATAATAGTCATCAGGTTCTGGCAAATGATTGGGCCTGGACGTGGCCCAGGGGCTTAATAGCGACCCCTGTTGACATTTTACGTATTTATGGGCATCCAGTTTCAGCACCAGATTTTGTAGGCATATGGGTGTTTCTAAGAATTCTCATCTTAGTAGATTCATCTAATTCAAACCAAATTTGACATCTGTATGATGTCAACGTGTCCATTACGCATAGCGTTGCCATGGTGAGGCAATCAATTAATGTGTTACGCCACACCAAGGATGATTTCTGGCCTGTTGAGTATTTTTCAGCACCATTGTTGAGGCGCTTGGTTTGCTTAAAAACTCACAAAACTGGTAGAAACATTAGAAATGACGTTCATCACACGCTGGCCAACGATTAGATCAGGGAGTGGCCCAGGAGCTCAACAGCGCCCCCTTTGACATTTTTACTATTTATGGGCATCCAGTTTCATCAACATGCACTGAATGTGGTAGGCGTATGTGTCGCCTTAAGACAGACAAATTTCACAATCACATCCATTAACTTCGCCCAACATGAAGCCGCCATTTTGGATTTTCTGTGTTTTTTTTTTTGTTTTTTTTTTAAAGAACAACAACTTCTTAAAAAAACCTTTTTAATAGTGAGGCTTCTAAACCAAACTTTTATTTCCTGCTCCTTGACGGTTAATCAGATTCATCGTAAATTTGCTCAACTTATCCATGACGTTAAACTGCGAAGGAATTTTTGCTATCTTGTTTTTTGGGTCCTGTGAAAAGACTGAGTGGAAAAAAATGATGAATGAGGGAGACAGAAGAATGTGATAGAAAGAGCTTGTTAGCAAAACTGAGAGAGTGATAGCAGGAGAAAAAATACACAGCAGAGCAGGTCAGTGAGACCGAAATAGTGTGGGAGAGAAGTAGAGAAAGACTCGCAGACTAAACAGTTTAGGGACGGAGGTGTAATTAGCGCAGCTGCTATGCTAGAAAGAGTCTTGCCTAAGCATTTGTTATTGGCAGCGAATGTCTCCTATGTTTATCCCACTCATCCCTCAGTGCAGATTTCATCATGCTAACATCCATAAGGGAAGAATAAAGTACAGTGTTGTGCTGTTACAGGAAAATAATCAATGACGGGGTGGCGTGATGAAGCTGAGGCTGATTATTTTCCTATAATATCACATGCTTTAGTGTTTGATTCCGTTTACATCACAGCAATTCACTATTTTTTTATTCATTAAAGAACATGTCATACTTTTATCCATTTATAGTTACATTTAATGTTGTAGGAGGTCAGCGAAAACCAGTTATGTTACAGCAGCTACAAACAGTCGTTCCCTCATCAGCCTCTCTTTTTTCCTCTCAAAAAAAACGCAGCTTGTCATGATACCGAGAAACTGCAAAAAAAAAGCGTAAACTCGTCTGTCCTGAAGATGTCGGAAAACTTAGTCACAGCTTTACCTCTGACTGTTACAAAGCGCCCGACACTGGAGACTCCTTCCATCAATGTTGAACATCTTCTTACAGAAAACTTCACCATATTTACAATGACACAAGTCCCTGAATGAGCTGTTACGATAGAAACGATAACGTAAACACAGAACGAGTCCACTACTGTCAGAGCTGCTGCTATAGAAAATGTATCAACAGCGTCTGACCAATCAGAATGTAATACACACACACACACACACACACACACCCTTACTTCTCTGGGTTGAAGCCCTCCAGCTCCTCCAGGAAGACGTTGCCGTTGGATGCCATGTTGTCTCCGTCATGGACGACGAGGAACTTGAGGATGGTGCCGCGGTTGGAGCCGAGGAAGACGACGGTGTGGTTGCCGTGGGGACCGGCGTTCGTGTCCACCACCATCTTATTGAGCTGATATCTGTTGACACACACACGGGGTCGGCTGATGATTAAAACTCGCCTCCCTGCTGATTCGAGACATGGAGAAAATGAAGCTGAAGCTTTAGAGATTAATCAGACGCTAGGGCCCTAACGACACGCTGAATAAACGAGCACACTCGTTTGCATAATTAAGACAGTCTAGCACAGGGTGAGACCACGGCGCCGTGGCTGAGAGGACAAACTGTTCAAACTTTTCTACGTGTTTTACACTAAAGTATTCGCTGAATTATAAACTAATCACTAGACTATTCACCCTATTCACTAAGCAGTGCATTTCCAGGGTTCTGAAATTTTTAAAGCATGTTTGAAAGGGTACTGAGGAATAACTTGGTACTAATAGTGTTAATGTGGCCTATATAGGGAATAGGGTGTGTGGTTTGGGACAGTGTACTGATGAGGGTGTGTGTGGTCTAGGACCTGTTCACAGTGGAGTGAATAGGATATGTGGTTCGGGACACGCCCACAGTGGAGTGAATATGGTATGTGGTTTGGGACATGCCCACAGTGGAGTGAATATGGTATGTGGTTTGGGACACGCCCACAGTGGAGTGAATAGGATATGTGGTTTGGGACACGCCCACAGTGGAGTGAATAGGACATGTGGTTTGGGACATGCCCACAGTGGAGTGAATATGGTATGTGGTTTGGGACACGCCCACAGTGGAGTGAATATGGTATGTGGTTTGGGACACGCCCACAGTGGAGTGAATAGGATATGTGGTTTGGGACACGCCCACAGTGGAGTGAATATGGTATGTGGTTTGGGACACGCCCACAGTGGAGTGAATATGGTATGTGGTTTGGGACACGCCCACAGTGGAGTGAATAGGATATGTGGTTTGGGACACGCCCACAGTGGAGTGAATATGGTGTGTGGTTTGGGACACGCCCACAGTGGAGTGAATAGGATATGTGGTTTGGGACACGCACACAGTGAATTGAAACTAGTGAGATGTTTGTGATGGTGTATATGTGCACCATGTTGTGAATAGGATGCATGGTTTGGAACACATCCACAATGGACTGAATAGGAGTGTGTGGTTTGGGACACGCCCACAGTGTAGTGATGAGGTTGTGTGTGGATCGTGACACGCCCACAGTTGAATAATGATGGTGAATGTAAACCTGACTCGGCGTGACCCAATGCGACCTGGTGGGCGGAGTCTCTGCGTCTCACCTGACCATGGTCCTGATGATCCAGGGTCTCTGTCCCACAGACGGCACAGCCTCATCCATCAGAGGGTGAGTTTTCACAAAGTTCAGCATCTCGTCAGGGAACAAAGTGGACGAGTTAAACCTGGAGCCCTGACCAGCACAGCCGCCGGGTCTGACACACACACACACACTTGCGTTACACAAATACATCATTCCTTTCATTTTTATTGTGTTTCCTTTCATCACTTGAGACTTTAACAAGGCTGTTTCTAAGTTTGCTTGTCCTTTTTTTAACTTTCACTTCCTTTCATTGCTTTCTTTCTTTCTTACCTTCTATCAAGCTTCAACCCAGTTTTGGTGTTCTTTCTTTTTCCACTTTTTTTTAAACCTTTTTTTTAAAAAAAAAAAATAATCTTTCCATTTATTTTCCCCTCCCTTCCTCCCTTCCCTCCCTCCCTTCCCTCCCTCCCTATTAGGTTTTAAATGTCATGCCTCTCAGGGCATTAAAATAATGTATAAATATATCTTTTTCTCACCCTCTCATGGATCCCTCCATCACACTCAGTTGTTAGTGAGTGTGGAATCAGAGATGTGATTATTACTGCACACACGGAGTCACTGGGCTGTGTGTGGTGTTTATGATGTAGAATTCAGTGAATTATCATTAACCAGGAAATGCAATATTCAAATGTTCTACACATTTATTTAGTAATGATTTAAATTTTCAGTGAGCTTTAAAAGGAAAATGTACACCTCACTCTACAGTGGTGAGAAACACAGCTGTGCATGTTAGCAGAGCTGTAACACACACACACACACACACACACAGTGCTTTGTGTACCTGGGTTTGGGGATGAGCTCATCTGCCACCGGCGTCCAGATCGACTCTGGAGATTTCTGCTCCTTAAACCTGCCGTCAAACACTGCAGAGAGCTGCTCCATATCAAACACACACACCGCAGAGCCAGGGATACTGCACCACGGGAGAGGGGAGAGAGAGAGAGATGGGGAGAGAGAGAGAGAGAGATGGGGGAGAGATGGAGATGGGGGAGAGATGGAGATGGAGAGAGACAGGGAGAGAGACAGATGGGGAGAGAGAGGGAAGGAGAGAGATGGAGAGAGAGAGAGGGAGAGAGAGAGAAATGGGGGAGAGATGGAGATGGAGAGAGACAGGGAGAGAGATAGATGGGGAGAGAGAGGGAAGGAGAGAGATGGAGAGAGACAGAGGGAGAGAGAGAGAGAGAAGGAGAGAGACAGAGGGAGAGAGAGAGAGGGACAGGATATAGACAGAGATGGAGAGAGACAGAGAGATGGGGAGGGAGAGAGAGAGAGAGAGAGAGAGAGAGATGGGGGAAAGATGGAGATGGGGGAGAGATGGAGATGGAGAGAGACAGGGAGAGAGACAGATGGGGAGAGAGAGGGAAGGAGAGAGATGGAGAGAGAGAGAGGGAGAGGGAGAGAAATGGGGGAGAGATGGAGATGGAGAGAGACAGGGAGAGAGACAGATGGGGAGAGAGAGGGAAGGAGAGAGATGGAGAGAGAGAGGGAGAGGGAGAGAAATGGGGGAGAGATGGAGATGGAGAGAGACAGGGAGAGAGAGAGAGAGAGAGATGGGGGAAAGATGGAGATGGGGGAGAGATGGAGATGGAGAGAGACAGGGGGAGAGAGGGAGAGAGAGGGACAGGATGTAGGCAGAGATGGAGAGAGACAGAGAGATGGGGAGAGAGAGAGAGAGTTCAGTCATTATCATAGTTTTCAATTACTATCTGAATCACTATCTGAAATTGCTTATTTTAATATTAAATAAATTAATTATACTATTACCATCTGTATCTCTACTAACATACAGCTCCGCCTTCAAACTGTAGGCCACACCCCCTAGCTGAGTTAATTTCATTAGTTTCATTAACAACAAAATGGAAAGAAGAAAGGACTTCTGTAGGAAAAGCCAAAATGAAAAAAAAAAAGTTCCTAGTAGCTGTGTGTTCGTGTGTGTGTGTGTGTGTGTGTGTGTGTGTTCGTGTGTGTGTGTGTGTGTGCACTATGCTGCAAGTTGCAGTGTCAAGAAATAAAACATCTCCTTTCAGTTAACTCAGAGTCTCTCTGTCATCATAAATGCAAAATCTGTCTGACTTACACACACACACACACACACACACACACGCATGCACTCAGAGAGTGCGAGAGAGAGAGAGAGAGTGAGTCAGCTCTGAGCTCCTGTTCACACCCACTCCCTCTTTATCTATTTTTCACATTCACTTCCCCTGAAATGACTAACTTCCACATCTACAGCATCTCTGAGGTACTCCCATTTCACTGCCACAGCGAGCATGGCTAAAACTGTCTCACTGCTTCTCTCTCTCTCTCTCTCTCTCTCTCTCTCTCTCTCCGAAGTGCCCTTTCTCTACTGTAAAACAATCTGAGACTCACTGACACTCGGAGACTGAGAGAGGGTGAGACAGGTAGAGTCACAGATATAGCTATGGGTAGGCAGATAGATAGATAGATAGACAGATAGATAGATAGATAGATAGATAGACAGATAGATAGATAGATAGATAGATAGATAGATAGATAGATAAAGAAGACATACAGACAGTCAGACAGGTAGGTAGACAGACAGGTAGGTAAGTGCATAGGTAGGTATACACAGTTAGGCTGACAGATTGGTAGGCAGACAGAGAGACAGGTAGACAGACAGGTAGACAGACAGGTAGGTAAGCAGACAGACAGACAGATAGGTAGGTACATACAGTGCCAAGAAAAAGTATTTGCCCCCTCCTGATTTCTTCTATTTTCATCACACTAATTTATTTCAGATCTTCAACCATGATGTAATATATTACAAAGACAACCTGAGTAAACACAAAACACAGTTTTTAAATGAATTAAAATTAATTTTAA
>NC_069717.1:2278712-2331212 GCF_027358585.1 Pangasianodon hypophthalmus
TTTTTCTCTTCTTTTCTTGTTTTTTTCTATTTATACTGGCCTCTCCTCATCTTTTCTCTCTTCCTCTCATCTGTTCTCTTCATTCCATTCTGTTCTTTTTCTTTATTTTCTTGTCCGTTCCACTTTTCTGTCTTTTTCATTTCTTACCTCTCTTTTTTCTCCTCCTCGTCTTTTATTTCAATTTTTTTCTCTTCCTCTCCTGAATTTTGTTTTTTCATCCCTTTTTCCCCACACTTCATTTCTTCTCCTTTCTTCTTCTTTGCCTTTCTTCCCTTTTTCTTTTTTGCATTTCCTTCTCTTTTCTCTCCTCTCCTTTTCATCATCTCTCTTCTCACTTTTTCTCTTCTTTTTTGTTTTTCTTTCTTTTTACTTTTTTTTTTTTTTTTTTTTTTACTTCCAGCTGCTCCAGCACAAAACTTAAAAAAGCAGAAACTCAAGACTGTGATGTTTCAATAAAAAAGTCAGTGAAGTGTTCAAACTGCTGCACAGAACTAAGCACACACACACACACACACACACACACACACACTCACCCACACACACACACACACACACACACTCATCCACACACACATTATGATAATGTATGGGTTTAATATACTCCTACTGTTCATAAAATAATACATCCTTAACATATTACATTATACTTCATTTCTTTATAGACTGTCAGGATCTGTGTGTGTGTGTGTGTGTGTGTGTGTGTGTGTGTAAGAGAGAGAGAGAGTGTGTGTGGGTGAGAGTGTGTGTGTGTGTGTGTGTGTGTGTGTGTGTGTCCCAATCCCACACCACTGTTCTCTTCATCTGTCCTAAAACTCCTTAACACATTCTGTCCTTCTTTCCTTTTCCTTTGTTTCTTTCCTCTTTTCTTCTCATCTCCTCTTGTTCTCTATTTCTTACTTTCCTCTTACTTTTCCCTCTTCTTTTGAATTCTTCTTTCATTTATTTTCGTCCCCCTTTTTCTTTTCTGTTCATTTCCTTGTCTTTCTCCTCTTTGACTTTTCCTCTCATCACCCCTCTTCTCTTTTCTTCTTCTTTTATTTCTCTCCCTTTCTGCTCCTTCTTTTCTTCTCCTTTCTTCCTGTTTATCTAATTCGTTTTTTACCTTTTTCTTACTGTTCCCTCTTTCTCTGCTCCTGTCCTTTTCACTTCTCTCCTCTCTTAAATTTGCCATCTTACTCATCTCCTCATTTTCTCCTCCTTTTCTATTTTTCCTTTCTTCCTTCCTTTGCCCCTTGTTCTCTTCTTTTCTTTTTTCTTTTCTCTTCTTTTCCTTCCCTCCATTTCAATATTTTTCTTCTTTCCATTCCTTGCCTCCTCCTGCATTCTTTCTATTCTTTTCCTTTCTTATTCTTTCTTCTTTTTTTAGCTCCTCTTTTTTTTCTGTACATTTCATAACTCCCTCATTTCCTATTTTTTCCTCTTCTCTTCTTTTCTTCCTGTTCTCCTCCTCTCTGTCTTTTTTCCATTGCTTTTTCTTCTTTTGCTCTATTTGCATTTTTCTTTTTCTATCTTTGCTATCACACTTCTCTTCTTATTTCATTTTCTTCCTCTCCTCTTTTGCCTTTTCCTCCTCTTTCTGATCTTTCTATTGCTCTTTTTTCCCTTTATTATTATTATTATTATTATTATTATTATTATTATTAAATTAGAGTTTACCTGCAAACAGAGCGACGTTGGCGTGTTTGGGGTCGTAGGGACATCGTGCCATTCCACTGACTGTCTCACCCACCATCTCCAGAGTGTCTGCCTGCACACACACACACACACACACACACACACACACAGTGATGTATTAGTAATGAGAAGTCACAGTGAGATTCTGCTTCTGTGTGTGAGGACGACCAACACTGAACACAAACTCCATCCTGCTATAAAATATGGAGAGAGAGAGAGAGAGAGAGAGACAGAGAGACAGGGAGGGGGCATGATACAGGAGACAGACAGGAAGAAGTGACACAGAGAGAAAGAGAGAGAGAGAGAGAGAGAGAGAGGAAGATACAGAGAGAGAGGGAGAGAGAGCCAGGTGAGTGAGACAGGCAGAAAGAGAGAAAGAGAGAGAGAGAGGAAGATATAGAGAGAGAGGGTGAGTGGGACAGGCAGAGAGAGAGAGAGAGAGAGGGAGAGAGGGAGAGGGAGAGAGAGAGGGATACTAAAAGAGAAAGACAGGGAGGACAAGTGAGACAGGACAGACAGACAGGCAGAAAAAGAGAGAGAGACAGAAAGGTAGAAAGAGAGAACGGGGAGTGGGAGCAAGAGAAAAGGAGAGAGAGAGAAAATTTCTCGCCCCTACATCGACAGGTGTAGTGTTTCATTACCAGAGAGCAGTAAAAGTGTGTGTGTGTGAGTGTGTGTGAGTGAGTGAGAGAGTGTGAGTGTTGCAGTGTCAGGTGCAGGTAAAGAAGACATCTCGATGTTTGTGTGTGAGACAGTATGTCTCAGTTCCGTTCATTACGTGTGTGTGTGTGTGTGTGTGTGTGTGAGAGAGAGAGAGCGAGATAGATAAAGAGATAGAGAGTGTGAGTGTGTTGCGTGAGGAGCAGCAGTCTGGATTAATATTTACACTAATGTTTAATACATCTATTGGTCAGGTTTTGTTGCTGTCACCATGTGTGTGTGAGTGAGTGAGATTGTGTGTGTGTGTGTGTGTGTGTGAGTGTGTGTAGCAGCAGGGGATGATGGGATACGGCAGCACTCTGGTGTGTGGAAGATGAAAGTCGACACAGCGGGAGACACTGTGAGCAATCGCGCCGTTTATTTATGAGACTGGAGCTTTCCGGAGGCAAAAACACACACACACACACACACACACACACACACATACACACACACACACACAAACACACACAGACAAACACACTCACTGTGTAGTTGGCGCACAGTGGGTTGAAGGCGTTGGTGCCGCAGATGAACAGACCGCCTCGTCGACTCAGCAGGACTTTAATGTAGTTACGACATTCGTCCTGAAAAAAGACGACAAAAACAACACACCTGATGATGATGATGATGATGATGATGATGTCACTCTGCACATAGTCACGTGTCAGTTTTCATATTGTTTGCATTTGTTTTTTTTCCCATCAAGAACAGTTTACATGTCATGGTGGAACATTTCGTCGCTTTTTTAAAGTCGTGTAAATCACTGACATTAGCTTGTACACGTGTCTGAAGAGTTATTAGCTAATTTAGCTAGTCAGATCTCTCTGCATACAATCGCTAGCCGCGTTAAATCACAGTTTAACCTTTGGAGGAAACGGAGCTGTGTCTCATTCCGCTTGTGGCGACGTTTCCAAGCGAGCTAGCTAATTCAGTGCTGAACCATCGCTAATCTTCCTGCTAGCAAACGTACTGACACAGAAGCAGAAAATGGCTAATCTTCTTTGCGTTACAGCTGTACTCAGTGGAAGTTGATAAATCCTACACCTTCTAAACAGCTCTGCTCATGCACATGCTCATTTGCATAAAGAAACGCCCCCAAATTGCCATATATGGTAAACAACTTCCCTTTAAAAAGCCCAGTAGCCTGCTTGTGATACTGCTTGATAAAAGAAGACTGACACTGAAGTAGCATAGCAGGAATGTGCGTAAATATACACACCTCCTCACACACAAGAAGAAAAAATGTGTGTATGCAAGGAAATTATGTGTACTCATGGTTGATAAACGAGACCCCTGGACCACCATGGCAGCTGATGGTTAGAAACTAGCCTCTGCACTTAGGTTACTATAGCGCCCCCTTGCCGCGATGCTCAGAATGCAGCTCGTGGCTGTGTTATGTTATAAATTTTGCTATGACATATTTATTACTTTGCGTAGCTCGAAGCATGCTCGTTCGCGTTCAAGTAGAGACCTAGGATATGTTTCAGCGCTAATTTAGCGATGAATGATAAGTGTGTTGCTATCTTGCTTTTTTATAACTCATTAAATCAGAGAAGCATGTGACACAAGCGCTAACCGTCACCATGGTTACAATATGTGTGTGTTTTCTGTGTCATAGACAAGTTATTCGACATTTCTAAATTTTTCTAAAAGTTATTCTTTTATAAAATTATTGAAATTATTGAAATTATTCTAAAAGTTTCTAAATATTGTTAAAATATCAGTGTGAACCTATTAAGAGGGGGGCACTTATTTTTGGAGCTTATACACTGCTATCTAGGGCTCAGATATGCCTTTTACTTCAGCTCCATTTTGTACTCATTATTAATTAAGTGTTTATTACATTGTAACTACTCATTAATAACAGCTCAGTAAATAAAGTGCGATCATGAGGTGTACACCGATGTGTGTAGAAAATATCTTTAATATTTACATTTTACAGTCTGAAAACTAACTTGTCCACGTGTGTGACATCACATGACTTCATTACAAGTGTGTGTCCGGATTTTAAGGTGGATAAAATGTTTATCGTTATAAGAAAGAGCGATTAAACTCGATATACGTCACGTGACATCAGCAAAACACTGCTAGCTCATTCGCTAACGTCGCGCTAGCTGTCAGCTTTAATTAGCATTTTATCTCAACCTTCCAGTGTGTCACTTTATAAAGCCTTTATAAGCTCTTTGGAATGAATGATAAAAGAGTCGAAACGCTGATTTCTTTTGTAACTTTCCATTTGTAGTTAAATGTGAGTTGTAAAATGTTGTGACTCTTTTGTTTTCTCTTTTGCTGCACGTCATTTATTCCGTCTTCTGTCTAAAATCTAACGCTCTCGAGTCGTTCATTCAGAATGAAACGCATTTCAAACCGTATTGTTCAATCGGTAATTACATCATCACGCCAGCTAAAGGGCTTTTTATTTGCTTTTATGTGAAAGAGAGAGAGAAAGAGAGAGAGAGAGAGAGAGAGAGAGAAACACAGAAATACAAAAAGCAGAATGGAAAGAAAAACAGTGAAAAAAAAGGAGGCTGGTGCGATAGAAAGAAAGATAGTCAAACAAAGGAAACCACTGAGAAAGAAAGACAGAAAGACAGTAAAAGAGAGGAGGATGGAGAGAAAGAAAGACAGATAGTGAGAGAGTACTGATCTGTGAAAGGACAGACAGACAGATAGATAGATAGATAGATAGATAGATAGATAGATACACTATATTACCAAAAGTATTCGGTCACCTGCCTTGACTCACATATGAACTTAAGTGCCATCCCATTCCTAACCCATAGGGTTCAATATGATGTCGGTCCACCTTTTGCAGCTATTACAGCTTCAACTCTTCTGGGAAGGCTGTCCACAAGGTTGAGGAGCGTGTTTATAGGAATTTTTGACCATTCTTCCAAAAGCGCATTGGTGAGGTCACACACTGATGTTGGTCGAGAAGGCCTGGCTCTCAGTCTCCGCTCTAATTCATCCCAAAGGTGTTCTATCGGGTTCAGGTCAGGACTCTGTGCAGGCCAGTCAAGTTCATCCACACCAGACTCTGTCATCCATGTCTTTATGGACCTTGCTTTGTGCACTGGTGCACAGTCATGTTGGAAGAGGAAGGGGCCCGCTCCAAACTGTTCCCACAAGGTTGGGAGCATGGAATTGTCCAAAATGTTTTGGTATCCTGAAGCATTCAAAGTTCCTTTCACTGGAACTAAGGGGCCAAGCCCAACTCCTGAAAAACAACCCCACACCATAATTCCTCCTCCACCAAATTTCACACTCGGCACAATGCAGTCTGAAATGTACCGTTCTCCTGGCAACCTCCAAACCCAGACTCGTCCAGCAGATTGCCAGACAGAAAAGTGTGATTCATCACTCCAGAGAACGCGTCTCCACTGCTCTAGAGTCCAGTGGCGGCGTGCTTTACACCACTGCATCCGACGCTTTGCATTGCACTTGGTGATGTGTGGCTTGGATGCAGCTGCTCGGCCATGGAAACCCATTCCATGAAGCTCTCTGCGTACTGTACTTGGGCTAATCTGAAGGTCACATGAAGTTTGGAGCTCTGTAGCAATTGACTGTGAAGAAAGTTGACGACCTCTTTGCACTATGCGCTTCAGCATCCGCTGACCCCTCTCCGTCAGTTTCCGTGGCCTACCACTTCGTGGCTGAGTTGCTGTTGTTCCCAAACTCTTCCATTTTGTTATGATAAAGCTGACAGTTGACTGTGGAATATTTAGGAGCGAGGAAATTTCACGACTGGATTTGTTACACAGGTGGCATCCTATGACAGTTCCACGCTGGAATTCACTGAGCTCCTGAGAGCGGCCCATTCTTTCACAAATGTTTGTAAAAACAGTCTGCATGCCTAAGTGCTTGATTTTATACACCTGTGGCCAGGACAAGTGATTAGGACACCTGATTCTGATCATTTGGATGGGTGACCGAATACTTTTGGTAATATAGTGTAGATAGATAGATAGATAGAAAAAAAGACAAAGTGAGAGAGAAAAAAGAGACAAAGTGAGTGTGTGTGAAGTGTGTGTAGAGTGTGAAGTGTGTGTGTGTGTGTGTGTGTGTGTGTGTGTGTGTGTGTGTTAAGAGGATTCTATTACTCTGGCCATAAAATTAAGTGATCACTGTGTTTCCACTGACCATAAATCTCCGCTTTAATTGAGTTGTCCACTTCACACACTCTTCACACAGTACACACACACACACACACACTCTTCAAAAAGTACACACACACACTTCACACTCTACACACACTTCACACACACTCGTCACACACACACACACTCTTCACACACTACACATACACACACTCTATACACACACACACTCTACACACACACATTCTTCACACACTCTACACACTCCACACACTCATATAAAATGCACTTTAGGGGCTGGGCTAGATGTACAGATGTACACATTGAAGGACAGACAGAACAGACATAAATACTTCACCTCTTTTTTCCACACCATGCTTTTATCCATTTATAGTTATAATGGTTGCTATAGTAACAATAAATAAGGAACGATTCGGGTGCAGTGAGTGAAGAGGAAAGCTCGACCTGCACCATAATTAAAGATCAAGGCTCCATTTCTGAAAAGATTCATTCTGTTATTTGGTGCCTGTACAGTTTAAGGTGTGTGTGTGTGTGTTAAATATCACAGTCACCTCTCACTGCTTGTGTTAAAGCTCTGAATTATTCATGCTTCAAAACACAGATGAATTACCTCAAACCTGTGTGTGTGTGTGTGTGTGTGTGTGGGAGAGAGAGACAGAAAAAGTGTGACATGGCCTCTGTACTTGTCAGTCACAGTGAAGGAGGCGTGGCCTCTGTACTTGTCAGTCTCAGTGAAGGAGGCGTGGCCTCTGTACTTGTCAGTCTCAGTGAAGGAGGCGTGGCCTCTGTGTGTCAGTCTCAGTGAAGGAGGCGAGGCCTCTGTACTTGTCAGTCACAGTGAAGGAGGCGTGGCCTCTGTACTTGTCAGTCTCAGTGAAGGAGGCGTGGCCTCTGTGTGTCAGTCTCTGTGAAGGAGGTGTGGCCTCTGTACTTGTCAGTCTCAATGAAGGAGGCGTGGCCTCTGTGTGTCAGTCTCAGTGAAAGAGGCGTGGCCTCTGTGTGTCAGTCTAAGTGAAGGAGGCGTGGCCTCTGTAGTTGCCAGTCTCAGTGAAAGAGTGTGACATGGCCTCTGTACTTGTCAGTCACAGTGAAGGAGGCGTGGCCTCTGTGTGTCAGTCACAGTGAAAGAGGCGTGGCCTCTGTGTGTCAGTCTAAGTGAAGGAGGCGTGGCCTCTGTAGTTGCCAGTCTCAGTGAAAGAGTGTGACATGGCCTCTGTACTTGTCCGTCTCAGTGAAGGAGGCGTGGCCTCTGTACTTGTCAGTCTCAGTGAAGGAAGCGTGGCCTCTGTACTTGTCAGTCTCAATGAAGGAGGCGTGGCCTCTGTGTGTCAGTCTCAGTGAAGGAGGCGTGGCCTCTGTGTGTCAGTCTCAGTGAAGGAGGCGTGTCCTCTGTGTGTCAGTCTCAGTGAAGGAGGCGTGGCCTCTGTGTGTCAGTCTCTGTGAAGGAGGTGTGGCCTCTGTACTTGTCAGTCTCAATGAAGGAGGCGTGGCCTCTGTGTGTCAGTCTCAGTGAAGGAGGCGTGGCCTCTGTAGTTGCCAGTCTCAGTGAAAGAGGCGTGGCCTCCATACTTGTCAGTCTTAGTGAAGGAGGCGTGGCCTCTGTGTCTGTTTAAAGTAGCTCTTGTTAACTCCTCTGTTAATCTGTAGTAAATTAGTGTGTGTGTGTGTGAGAGAGAGAGAGAGAGAGAGACCACTTCATTACTGGAAAACAATCTGGCTAAGTGCGATCAAAAATGGCAATTAAAATTCCTTTATTCAGGCTCATCATGTATCTCCCAGCTAACAGCAAACACGACGTGTGTGTGTGTGTGTGTGTGTGTGTGCAGGAAAGTCTCCTCTCACACAATCACAGCTCGATGCGTCTGTCTCTCGGCTCGGCCGTGCAGAAACATTTAATTACTGAAAGCTAATTACGCCAACGGCAAATGTGTCAGAACTGACTCAACACACAGGAAACAAGGCAAGCGTGTGTGTGTGTGTGTGTGTGTGTGTTCTACAAGTGCGACTGTTATGACTGTGTATATACAGTAATGTATAGATGTACTGTATATGTAACTGTATTTTTATCTAAAAAAGTTATTAGCTAATTATAACATATACATCACTGCAGTTTACATGTGTATGTACTGTGTGTGTGTGTGTGTGTGTGTGTGTGTGTGTGTGTGAGTGTGTGTCTTGTTCCGTAATACATTAGCATTAACTCATTAACTATGCAGGGACAATTAACTCGCTCTCTTTTTCCAACACTGAGTTTATTTTAAACGTTTTTGATAAACATCTAACAAATCATTAAGAAAATATTTAAGAGTTATATTTATGAATATTTTGCATCTTCTGTCATTTCTTCCTCATATCGTCTCAGGGAGTTTTTCCTCACCGCCGTCGCCTCTGGCGAGCTCATTAGGGATAAATTCATACATTTAAAAATTTATATCCTGAATTTATATATTTCTGTAAAGCTGCTTTGTGGCAACGTCCTTTGCTAAAAGCGCTATACAAATAAAATTAAATAATAATAATAATAATAAAGAGAAGAAGAAGAAATTCGTGTATTGAGGAGGATTCATACGTGATCCGTACTATTCACACATCCCTACAATATACTGTCATTTTATTCATACTGAGTTCTTTGCTAATAATTTACCGAAACGTCTGAGGAAAATCGTTAACAAATATGAAAACTGGGAAAAAAGGAACAGCTGCAGCCAATCAGCAGGTAGAGTGAGGGTTAACGAGAACAGCAAGCTGTGACCATATATGGAAAGTAATTAAAAAGGAAGAAATGGGGTGCTGAGTGTGACGGGTCAGTGGGAACAGAATCAGGGCACAAGTTTCAAAGATGTTAATAAATTAAATAAAAGAAAAAAAAAAAGAATATAATAATAAGTATTAATCATGTGAAAGGTCAGAGCGCAGTACAGTGTAATTACAGACAGGATCAGATATACGTCTCTCTCTCTCTCTCTCTCTCTACTCTGAGAGTGAACAGGTGGAGTGACCTCCCACTCCCCACCCTTCTCTCTCTCTCTCTCTCTCTCTCTCTCTCTCTCTCTCAATCTTTCCCTTGTTTATCTCACATCTCACATTGTCCGGATTGTGTGTCAGGTTCCACCCTCTGCATTAAATGACCCTCTGTTTCTCTCTTTCATTTCCTGAGGGGAACTAAGTCATCTCTTGGCCCACAAACACACACACACACACACACACACACACACACACACACACACAGAGAGAGAGAGAGAGAAAGAGAGGAAAACCCGATGCGAGACAAAAATAAGATTGGGGTATGTGTGTGTGTGTGTGTGTGTGTGTGCGCGTGAATGTGTGTCTTTCCTCCTACCTCGTGCTTGCCCTTCATCCTGCAGATTTTGATGTCGTTCCTGTTAGACTCCCACGTCCTTTTCTGTAACACACACACACACACATACACAAGGTAACTCTACCATTACTCATTGCTCTAACATTGCTTTACAGTTACTATAACATTCCTCAGTTACTCTAACCTTCTCTAGCTGTGCCCTAATGTTACTCACATATTAGTCTAGTGTCACTCAAATACTGTATTACTCCATTAACATTACTCTAGAGTTACTCTAACATCACTGTCAGGTTCATCTAACATCACTGTGTTACTCGGATATAACAGTACTGTAAGCTGAACATTACTCTAGAGTTACTCTAACATCACTGTCAGGTTCATCTAACATCACTGTGTTACTCGGATGTAACAGTACTGTAAGCTGAACATTACTCTAGAGTTACTCTAACATCACTGTCAGGTTCATCTAACATCACTGTGTTACTCGGATATAACAGTACTGTAAACTGAACATTACTTTAGAGTTACTCTAACGTTAATCTAAGGTTCCTCCAATGTTACTATGTTACTCTGATGTAACTATAAAAAAACAATAAAATTACTCACTAACGTTGCCATTACTCTAGCATTATAACGCTGATGTAATGTAGATTCTCTCTCTGTACTGTAACTGTAAGGTAAATCTAAACTGAGTGCACTACAGATGTTTATTAATTAATGATTTCATAGCATTTTAATCAATTCTTAAGACCACAGAAGAACGAGACAGAGTTCAGGAAAAAGGTCTCACCTTACTGTAAAACATCTCGTCTCCAACCATGTTGTCCAACTCCACGCGAAAAAGGTCATCCCTGACACACACACACAAACACACACACACACACACACACACACACACACAGGAAGGCAACAACTCATTAAGTCCCTTAAGCAACCCGTAACTTTAAATTTAGTAAACGTGTTAATTAAAATGAGCACCGATTTCACACAACACACCGAACACACCTCCACTCCAAATGTGTGAATATACCTTTATCTTTCATCAGATACATTTCACACGCAATTTAGCCCTCGTAATCTTCATTTACATGTGTGTGGTAGGTGACGGGGTATTTGGGAGACTGACGTCCGTCTGTAACCTGCAGGCTGATGATGCAGGACACGAGTGAGTTGATCAGCGCGCTGTTTATTAAACCAATAACTGTCGTCATGGGGAAGATCACAGGCAGGATCATCCATAATCGGCGAGCGGGAAACAGACACGGTGTGGAAACACCAGAGAAACCAGGGAACCAGGAAACACGTGGAAACACGGCTCAAAAACACGGACGTAAGCGTGGACCAGTCTTCGCGACAAGACTTCGCGACGAGACTGAGACACAGAAGGGCTAAACAGACCGTCTAATCACTTATTCTGATAAACACCAATCACATGAAAAGGGCGGAGACAAGCCACAAATCAAGCACGTCTCACACACACACACACACACACACACAGAAGGAATTCATGACACAGAATGAAAATCTGATTCAGCTCTGTTTGAGTGTAATGTAACTGTAATGAACGATACATTAGCTACAAAAAGTCCACGTGCTGCTCGTTAGTCACAAAAAATCAGGATTTTAGGATGCGCATAGAGGACGGCATCTCTCTCACACACACACACACTCACACACACACACACTCACACTCACGCAAATCTCGGAGTAGATGTAATGTGGTGTGACGTTGTAACTCGAGGCCGTGCGGTTAATTATGACAAGCGGCTCGTCTCCGAGCTCCTGTTGTGGCGTTTCCTAACATCAGTCCTGCCTAAAGGAGCTGAACTGAGTGTGTGTGTGTGTGTGTGTGTGTGTGTGTGTGTGTGATTTAATGAGCTCCTGCATGTATAACCGCAGCCCCTGTGAGGCCGCCAAGGATGATGGGAGAATACCCAGAGTCCTCACCTTCTCTGTGCTCATGAATCTTGTATATGATTAGAGAGTTTCTCCTGAGCTCTCTCACTCTCTCTCTCTCACTCTCTCTCTCTCTCTCTCTCTCTCTCTCTCTCCGTGTCTCACTCTTCACATTTCTTTCTTTCTTTCTTTCTTTCTTGTTCAACTCTGACTGTTTTTCTCCCCTTCACTCCATTTCTTTGTCCGTCCATCTCTCACTCTCTCACTTTGTTTATTCTCCATCTGTCTCTCTCTTTTTCTCTCTCTTTTCTTTTCTCTCTTCACCTCTCTCTCCATTGCTTTCTCTCTGCAACTTCCTCTTTCCACCTCTAGCCTTTTCCATCTCTCTCTTTCTCTCTTCACCGTCTTGCTCTCTTGTCCTCTCACGCCACCTTTTTTTTGTCATTTTTTGTCTTTTTCTTTTTCTTCAATGTCCTCTATCGTATCTCTCTCTTTTTTCCCTCTCCATCCTCCTCTTACCTCTTTCCCTTGTTCTCCTTTTCTCTATCCATCCTTCTCTTTTATTTGCTCTCTCAATCTTTTACTCTGTCTTTCTGTTTCTGTCCATCTTTCTGTCTCTCTTCACCTCAGTGTCTCGTTCTCTTTTCCTCTCTTCTTTTTGTCATCTTTTTCTCTTTCCATGATGTGCTCTGTATTTCTCTTTCCAACTCTATACTTCTTTCTGTCTCTATCCTCCTCTCTACCTTGTTCTTTTTCTCCACCCATCCTTCTCTCCTTCATTCTCTCACTCTATTTACTTGTAGTTTCTCTCTCTCTCTCTCTCTCTCTCTCTCTCTCTCTCTCTCCCTCCCCATGTCTCTCACTCATCAGCATGTTATAATCAGATGTACTGATCTTACTTCTGTGATCTGTAACCTACCACCTGTATGTGTGTGTGTGTGTGTGTGTGTGTGTGTGTTAAGCCTCCCTCCCTTTAGTGCTCTTCTAACACCCCTAAAATGGCTAAAGAATTAGCATACGCTTAGCATATGCTAACACAACATCTGTTAATTATGCAGGTGTGTGTGTGTGTGTGTGTGTGTGTGTGTGTGTGTGTGTGTGGTCAGAGGTCACGGTGATGGGATTCCTCAGGGATGGAGTGATGGAGATTAGCATATGCAAATAAACACATCTTCAGTCTTTCTCAATCTGTTCTTCTCTCTCTCTCTCTCTCTCTCTCTCTCTCTCTCTCTCTCTCCATCCTTCATTTTCATCCTTGCATGTCTGTCTCCTGACTACCTTTCCATCTTTCTTTCTCTCCACCCCTCTCTTTCACTCGTTGTGTCTTTCTACCTCTCCATCCTCCTTTTTCCTCTATCTGTTTTTCCCTCCATCCCCCTTTCTCATGATCTTACTTCCTCTCCATCCTCTTGTCTTTCACTAATTCTGTCTTTTCTCCTCTCTATCCATCTCTCACTTATTCCTTCTTTCTCTCCATCCTCGTCTCTTTCACTATCTTTCTCTTTCTCACCATCTTCCTCTTTCACTTCTGTCTTTCTTTCTCTCTATCCTCCTCTCTATCCTCATCTCTTTCACAATGTTTCTGTCTTTCTTTCGCTCCATCCTCCACTTTCACTTGTTCTGTCTTTCTTTCTTTTCATCCGTCCTCCTCTCTTTCACAATCTTTCTTTCCATCCTCCTCTAGCTGTCTCTTTTGGGCTTTGTCATTCTCTCTATCTCTTTTCCATTTCTCTCCTTTCTCTTACTTGTCTTCCTTTAGTCTTTCCATCTTTTCTTTCTCCCCATCTTCCTCTCTCTCACTATTTTTCTCTCCATTCTCTTCTAGCTGTCTCTTTAGCCCTTCATCATTCTCTCTCTCTCTCTCTCTCTTTTTAAAGATCAGTAGTATAGAATTATTATATTAGTGTAAAAGAGAAAGAATTGTACTCGTTTTCATCCTCCTTTACTTCCTGGACATGGCTCTGTGCCAGGATTTAGAAATGAAATAAAAATCAAAGTTACACGTCTTTATCTACTTTACCTCTCTTTCACAACTGTCTCATTTCCAGAACACGTGGCAGGCTTTGATTCATCATCACAGTTTACTCGAGCACGAGCCGAGCGAGAGAGAGATTTTCACACGGAGAAATAAACACAGCTCACTTTTCTAGTCGAAGCGAGTTGAAGCGATGTGAAGGGATTTTTAGAGACTCAGATGAGGAAAAAGATCCTGCACTGATGTTCACGTTATTAATCACAGCACAAATAGCAACTTGATGCAGCTATTCAATGCGTTTCACAGTGCACGCAAAACACGCCTGGGACACGCCCACTACGTGCACTCTGCTGATGTATGATGGAATGAAGGATCACTCCTGCCTTTATTTACATCCTCTTTCGTGGAACACATGGTTGTAGAGCAATGAACTAATCATGCAGGATGAAGATACACTCGCGATACATGAACTGAAGAAAAGCTCCAATGGGAAAGAAGTTGTCATGGAAATCGACAGTAGCCTCACCCTTACTGCGAACGAATGTTTATTTAACAAGATCCATTTTAAAATCCATTTTAAAATAAGAATGCAAGAATATCTAACTTAATATATGAATGACTTTGACCTTACAGACTGGAGCGGTAGTGAAGACCGCCATTAACAAGTCCAAGATGAGTCCAAGACCAAGACAAGCCGAGATCGAGTCAGGACCGAGTCTGAAGAGAGTCGAAGTCAAAATCGAGTACAAATAAAAGTCAAGTCAAGATCAAGACAGAAAAAAATCTACTCCTGGTGGAGTACTTCACCTAATCAGCTTCATCTGTGCACCGTGCCAATGAGTAACATTGTTATGACATTATTATTACATTAAACAAACATCATTTTTACACAATCTCAGTTGAGAGCAAGAGCACAAGACCGAGATGAACACTGCTGGTCACGACTCTGTGCCTGATGGGTAATTAAATGCCACGAATGTGCCCTCTATTGTGCCCTCTATTGTGCCCTCTATTGTGCCCTCGATGGTACATAAAGGTGCTGAAGTGCCCTCTAGGCTGCCCTTACAGTGGAGAATACGTGATGCCGTGCCCTACAGGGTTCCCCTACACGTAAGGAAACATGATGAAATACCACGGGTGCCAATTTTAGTGGTGAAAATGAGATGTGCTCCTCTATAGAGGGTTCCTCTTTATTAGAAAAGCCATGACTTAATGCCCTCCAGATGCCCTCCTTTGTTTATGTTTCACCCCTGCCCCTCAGACCGCCTGTGTCTGCCCCTGGAAGCACAGTCCAGCTACAGATGCCCACAAGTCAGAGACAAGTCCAAGTCGAGTCAGGAAAAAAAAACACCTCGAGATTGGAGATGAGTCCTACAGCTCTACTACAGACAGACGAGCTCTTCTTAACACGAGCGTTTAAACGTGAAACCTCGTCTCTGTAAGAGAGAACGAAGTACAATATTTTTGCCATTTTATCAGCTACACCTACCGTACCTCAGAAGCCAGCGCCTGGTGGATGTCGACGCCCAGCGTGGCCAAGAAGCGTCTACTTCAACAACTTTAACTTTTTGTGTAATGTGTAAAGACTGGCTATGGTCATCATTTATTTATTTGTTTGTTTGTTTGCAGAATAATAAACAAACAAACAAACAAATAAATAAATGATGACCATAGCCAGTCTTTAATTGGTATTAAAATGTACGTATATTTGTTTGCTGAACACACACTGAGTCACAAGAAGTTACAAACAAACAAACAAACAAACAAACAAACAAACTAACAAATAAACAAATAGGGGCAAGGCTCTGTCTGTAAGAACAAACTCATTAATCATGCTGATTAAATTAAAACGGTATTAAAACACTTAGTTTCCATAGTTCTTTCACAAAGGTCCTCGTATTATTATATATTTTGTTATAAATTAAAAATATCTATGAAAAAAACCCGAGGTAGCATTTAAAACTATCCCAGTTCTGCAGGAAAAAACATGCACGTGGTCTATAAAGCTCTGGCTTTGGGATGAAATCATGCACAAAAATGTAGTAAATCGAGTGGAATGTGTATTTCTCCACTCTCTTCCTGTAAATGTGTGTGAGGAGGTGAAGTGCACTCCAGGTTTAGGTTCGTACTCCGGTGCGTAACACACAATGTTGTTCACACAGACTGCGGCCTAATTCCACTAAACTCAGCCTCAAACAGCTCGGTACATCTGACCCTCAGTGCTGTGTGTAAGTGCGTTTTGTGTGTTGTGTGTGTGTTGTGTATGCTGTGTGTGTTGTGTATGCTGTGCATGTTGTGCGTGCTGTGTGCTGTGTGTATTGTGCGTGTTGTGTGTATTTGTGTTGTGTGTGCTGTGCCTGCTGTGTGTGCTGTCTGTGTTGTGTGTTCACTGTGTGTACTGTGTGTGTTGTGTGTGCTGCGTGTGTTGTGCGTGCTGTGTGTGTGTTGTGCATGCTGTGTGTTGTGTTTTCATTGTGTGTGTTGTGCCTGCTGTGTGTGCTGTGTGCGTGCCGTGTGTTGTGTGTTCATTGTGTGTGTTTTGTGTGCTGTCTGTGTTTTGTGTGTTGTGCGTGCTGTGTGTGTTGTGTATGCTGTGCATGTTGTGCGTGCTGTGTGCTGTGTGTATTGTGTGTATTGTCCGTGTTGTGTGTATTCGTGTTGTGTGTGTTGTGTGTGTTGTGCGTGCTGTGTGTCCTGTCTGTGTTGTCTGTGTTGTGTGTTCATTTTGTTATGTGTGCTGTGCCTGCTGTGTGTGCTGTCTGTGTTGTGTGTGTTGTGTGTTCACTGTGTGTATTGCGTGTGTTGTGCGTGCTGTGTGTTGTGTTTTCATTGCGTGTGTTGTGCCTGCTGTGTGTGTTGTGTGTGTTGCATATTTTGTGTATGCTATGCGTTTTGTGTATGCTGTGCATGTTGTGCGTGCTGTGTGTGCTGTGCGTGTTGTGTGTATTGTGCGTGTTGTGTGTATTGTGTGTATTTGTGTTGTGTGTGCTGTGCCTGCTGTGTGTGCTGTCTGTGTTGTGTGTGTTGTGTGTTCATTGTGTGTATTGTGTGTGTTGCGTGTGTTGTGCGTGCTGTGTGCGCTGTGTGCGTGCCGTGTGTTGTGTGTTCATTGTGTGTGTTTTGTGTGCTGTCTGTGTTTTGTGTATTGTGTGTGCATTGTGTGTGTGTTGTGTGTGTATTGTGTGTGTGTCGTGTGTGTATTGTGTGTGCTGTGTGCGCTGTGTGCGTGCCGTGTGTTGTGTGTTCATTGTGTGTGTTTTGTGTGCTGTCTGTGTTTTGTGTATTGTGTGTGTGTTATGTGTGTATTGTGTGTGTGTCGTGTGTGTATTGTGTGTGCTGTGTGTGCTGTGTGCGTGCCGTGTGTTGTGTGTTCATTGTGTGTGTTTTGTGTATTGTGTGGGTGTTGTGTGTGTGTTGTGTGTGTGTTGTGTGTGTGTTGTGTGTGTGTCGTGTGTGTATTGTGTGTGCTGTGTGCGCTGTGTGCGTGCCGTGTGTTGTGTGTTCATTGTGTGTGTTTTGTGTGCTGTCTGTTTTTTGTGTATTGTGTGGGTGTTGTGTGTGTATTGTGTGTGTGTCGTGTGTGTATTGTGTGTGCTGTGTGAGTGCCGTGTGTTGTGTGTTCATTGTGTGTGTTTTGTGTGCTGTCTGTGTTTTGTGTATTGTGTGGGTGTTGTGTGTGTATTGTGTGTGTGTCGTGTGTGTATTGTGTGTGCTGTGTGTGCTGTGTGTGTGCCGTGTGTTGTGTGTTCATTGTGTGTGTTTTGTGTGCTGTCTGTGTATTGTGTGTGTATTGTGTGTGTATTGTGTGTGTTGAGCGCAGCAGGAAGCCTGGCGCACGTCTCCGGTGTGGGTGTTTCTGTTTTACATAATTGTGCGTTCTCGTCATGTTGGAATTACAGTCATTTTGGAAACGGTGATTCAGAGAACGCACTCAGAGCTGTGCGTCTTCGCTGACTCCGTTTCCACGGCAACGCATGCAAACGTAATGATCCAAACCACATTTTATTGCCGTGTGCTGGTTTACGATAGAACTACACTATACACAATACATACATTATATACACTAGTTATTTTAGGGAGATTATTAGATCAGATATTAGATATTAGATTGTGTATTCGATGAGCTCACAGATGTATTAAGTGGAGAATAAAACACTCCGTGTCGTGCTGTTGTGGGAAAATAATCAACGACAGGGTGGTGTGATGAAGCGGAGTCACTGTTACCACCCTGAGACTGAACATTTCCCAATAAAACCTCATGCTGAAGTGTTTTATTCCTCTTACACTACAGCAATTAGCCAACAACTCAACAATTTTTTTCTTTATTAAATGCCGACACATCGTACTTTTTATCCATTTATAAACCAGGTTCGTTATAGCAGCTCTAAACATTTCAGTGTTGGAGAGTCGATTAAACCTTCACAGCTATAAACAGTCGTTCCAGTGTCAGATTAAACCTTCATAAGAACAGATTTAATAAGACTTTATAGCTCTGAATTTGCGTTATAGTCACATATTTTAAATGTATTTTTATTAATGGTGTTCGAAGGCTCTGACTTCCGTTATAAGTGAGTTGAAGTAATTTGTAAATTTAAGGCTGCGTCTCAATCAGCTCGCTAGTTCACTCATCAGGGCGCTGATCAGGGAGGCGGCCATTTTAAGAGCTGTCTCAATCACAAAATCCTTCCAGTGCACTGGAACTTTGGCTCCCTAAAAAATCCCACAATGCACCGCAAAAACCAGGGAGCATCGATGCTCAGTATGTTCCCTTACAGGAAATGACATCATATTTTCTGAAGCCTTTCAGCTCAAAAAAAATGGCGGACGAACTCTCAGCCAACTTCGTCTACAAATCTAAGTAGCTTGTTATCAATAATGTAGATCTTAAATGATTACTTATGTTAGCGATTTTTAACTTTATTTGACGTTCTGTATACAGTTTGCTTGAGTCTAATGACTTTTAAGTGTTTAATGATAAAAAAAATAAATTCACTAGCTAGCCTACGATCCTGCTTGAGGTACCATGACAGAAACGATTAATCTAACAATTTTATATGACATATAACGTCAGAAAGATATCGGTCCTGCCTGTTATTGATAAACGCCAGTGGTGACGTTTTACAGCGTGAGTACGTAGTCATGTCTCCGGAAATTGAGTCATCAGTGTCCCGGTGTGTAGTGAATGTGTACACGATCTACTGATTCACGAGCTAGCGAGCTAGCAAGCTGATTGAGACGCACCCTAAATTCTTTTCTCTTCTCTTCTTTTCACACACATTACAGACACCATGGATAAAGATTAGGTTTAAAAAGATGGACTATTCCTTTAATTAAACTACCGCACGCACATTGCTGTTTGCTATTCATCCCATATTTGCTGAATTGCACCACTAGCACACCTGCTTTGGCTAATCAGTGTGTAATTAAGCTGAATGAGACGCACCGCTGGTGGAATTTAACAAATATGCGAGTCAGTCGAGGAGAGGATTTCGCACACTAGAAAAAACACACGCTGGAGATTTTTGTTGCCTTTCTGATAAAAATATTAACTTGCAGTCATTTGTCAGAGAATTAATCAGGTCCTGGTAGGAAACTCAGCCTTTTGGAGACGCCGCGTGACCCCGCGTGACCCCAGCGTGACCTCCAGGAGGCAGGTCACTGAAGGAATGTGTTGAGTTTCACTCCTTGGTGGGGTTTTAATATCAGATCTCTCAGCAGAAGTCACTCACACACACACACACACACACACACACTCTGACCTGGCCTGACTGGCGGTGAGATTAATGTGTGTGTCCTCGAGCTGGGAGGAAAGTTCATTATTAACGCAGGAGGAAACAGAGGCCAGTGTGTCTGCCTGGTTATTTATCGCCGCTGTGCGTCATGTGACTGTCTGTTTCTTTCCACACATTTTTACTGTTTCTAGAAGTTTCCGTGGATGATTCACACCGAGCTTCGCTACCTGACTGATATCATCCTAAAACTAAACTAGGGCTGGAAGATATGACGAAATAACATCCATATCGCGATAAATTACGTCACAATATGTTTTTCTGAGATGATGTTAATATTGTTAGATCTTTTTATAAATTTTTTTATTAAAAAAACTGATTTGAGGCAGCTGATGTGATGTTAAAAATTGTGTACTTAATCTTTTAAATAGTAAAATGTTATCTTTTTTTCTATTTTTTAGTGTAAAATAAATAAATATATATATATATATATATATATATATATATATATATATATATATATATATATATATATATATATACACAAAAACTACAAATAAAATTATAAATGAAATTAAATTACAAATAAATCACACATGTATATATTATATATACTATAATATATATTTTATTAAAATTTTATAATATTTTATAAAATTTTATAAAAAAAATTTCTCTCTTTCTGTCTTATAAAATCTTTCTTTTTCTCTTCATCTCTTTGTAGGATATGAAAGTTTTTCTGCGTCCTATACATGTCCCCTCTCTATACGTAAAAGTATATTGTAGCAGTAGGTTGTGTACCGTAGAAACGTCTTTGAGAGTTGTGTGTTGAGCAGGTATCTGATCTGATTGGACAGATTTTTTCCAATCTGGTCTAATGACGTATGACATGAACGTACATTATTATTATTATTTATTTTTTGTGCAATGTGCAGCTAAAAACCTGTACGTCCCTACGGCACATGTCTGGTGCTCAGCTCAGGAAATTACCCACAATCCCCCACGCTGACTCTCGCTGACGTCGCTTCCCTTCCTGCCCAGGTACAGCATGAGCTGATCCGGGGTGTGTGGGCGGAGCTAAAACCAGTACACACCACTGATTGGTCAGATGCAATCACACAGCATCAGCATGATTAATGTCTCGAGTTAAAATCTCTTTTTTCTGCCAAAACTTTTTTTTTCAGTCAGGATTTTATCGGTTTCGTTTTAATTCAATTATCCACAGTTCCACGTGATCCGAGTAAAATCCACCATCTTGAAATTAAATCCCAAATCCTAGTCACCTTCTTTGCGCCCTACATAGGGGATAGTGTACCAGCAGTGTGCACCCTACCTAGTGCACTACATGCACAGTATAGAGCACTATTCGAGATTCTCTCTGATCTCGCTCTATCTCTTCATGTTTCTGCAATTAATAAAAGTCATAGAACAGTCGTCTCTTTTTCTCTCGTTCTGCCTTATAAAATCTCTCTTCGTTTTTCTCTTCATCTCTTTGTAGGATATGAAAGTTTCTCTACGTCCTACACATGTCCCCTCTCTCTCTCTCACTCTATCACTCTCTCTGCCACTCTATCGCTCTCTCTCATTAAATCTTTTCATCTTCGTAGTCCATAAAAGTCCATTTCTCCCCTTTGCCGTCTGTTTCATTCTTTCTCTTTCATTCGCTCTCTCTTGCTCTCCTTGATTCATAAAATTCATAATCTTTCTCCTTTTTATCTGTCACGCCATGTCTCGCTCTCTTCTGCCAAATTGCTCCTTTGTCTCTTTTTTTTCTCTCCATCTCTCAGTTCTTTGCACTTTTCACACTCTCACCCTCTCTCTCTCTCTCTCTCTCTCTCGCTTCATCTCTCTCTGTAGCTCTGCATGTCTCTCTTATGTTCCTGTCACTGTGTCACTTCTATACTGTGCCTGTCTGTCTGTCTGTCTACCTGTCTGTCTGTCCGTCTGCGTGCCTGTCTGTCTGTCCGTCTGCGTGCCTGTCTGTCTTTCTGTCTATCTGTCTGTCTGTCTGTCTGTCTATCTGTCTGTCAGGACTTTTTAAAAGTACTCTCTTTTGTACTCTGTCTTTCGGTTGCTGAACTCTCACTCTTAATCGAATCTCTTTCTCTCTGTCTGTCTCATTCTTTCTCTCTCTACATCTAACTTTCTCACTATATATATGTCTCTTTCTTTTCCCCTCTTTCTTTTGCTCTCTCTCTCTCTCTCTCTCTCTCTCTCTCTGTCTCTCTTACTCTACATGTATCTCTCTCTATCACTATCCCACTCTCTTTCTTTTTCTGTCTATTTCAGTCAGTCTCCCTCACTCTATCTGTATCTCTCTCTCTATCTGTATCTTTCTGTCTCCTCTCACTCTCACTATATGTCTCCCACTGTGCATGTGCATTCCCTCTCTCTTGCTTTTTCTTTCTCTCCTTCTCTCTCTCTCTATCTCATCATCTCTATCTGTGTCTCTTCCTGTCTCTCTCTCTCTTTCTCTCTTTCTCTCTCTCTATCTGTACCTCTCTTTCTGTCTCTGTATCACCTTCTTTCTTTCTCCCTCTATCTGTATCTCTCTATTTATGCATCTCTTTTTCTCTCTCTCTCTCTATCTTTGTATCTCTCTCTATCTCTCTCTCTTACTCTCTCACTCTGAAGTTCATAACTCTTACCCCACCTTTCTTTTCTCTTCATCCATCACACTAACAATCTCTCACTCTTTTCATCTCTCAGTAGCTCTCTCTCTCTCTCTCTCTCTCTCTCTCTCTCTCTCTCTCTCTCCCCCTCTCTGTACTACACACTACATTTTGCCTTCAGTCGTTCACATGGAACTCATCACTAAAACTATCTTCGTCCAATTATGGTGCCCAAACCCTTATTCCAGTCTAATGGCGGTCTGAAACGGTGCGTTCTGATTGGCTGAGAGCAGTGAGGACGGTGTACAGATTATGTTTTCTCTGCAGTGAATCAGAGAACAGGCTCCGTGTCACACACACACTCACATGGTTCTGCTTAGCGTTTTAGTGGTTTTTATCCCCGACTAAGTGACCCGGGAGCGTCTGGGAGCTGGCGACTCAGGACGTTTATCGGCGCGCGCCGCAGCGGGAGCAGCTACAGCTATTTGCTGGATTTATTATCGAGCTGCTTGCCGGATGAAAAGCCACATTTCCTGTCGGTAGGAGAGTCGTTATTATTCCAGCACGGCTTCCCTGTGGACCCTCATCACTGCCTTTCCCATTAACAGCCCCTCTGTATGAGTGTGTGTGTGTGTGTGTGTGTGCGAGAGAGACATGGTCACATGACCCTTCTGCCGTAATACAGCCGTGATTATTAATTGCAGTGGCCTTTAGGAATTTTCCTAAGGGAACTGTTATTAATTTTAGCTCCTGTGAAACGGAAAAAAGGTGAAAGTCCCAAACGGAGTTGACCCCTGTGACCCCTCCCATGACCTCCGTGACCCCCCCCGCCACACACACTGTAAGCCATTTCAGCTAAATAAATATATTTATTTAGCCTCCTCTCACAACCGAATGTATACGGAGTGATTATTTTCACTGAGCAAACATCGGGCATATTTCAGACGGGGATAAATTAAAGAAACATGTTTCGTCTGCTCTGCCTGATCCCCTTTTTTTTTTTTCGCTCTTTCCTGATCCCAAATAAACCTCAGGGTCCGTTTTAACATCTAACACATGCCAGCTTATCTTAATATTCACCACTCGGGATTTTTACAAGCCGTGAAATGTTTACTTCCTACCGTTTCGCTACTACTTTTCACATTTATCAGATTCGCTCGCTGCCGAGCACGGGATGAGCGAGAGCAACTTCCGCATGTTGTGTGAGCTTGTGCATAAAAAACTGTATAATTTATATAAATTCCAAATTTGGAATGAGGGGCGGAGCCAGCGCTTTACAATTTAATTCTAAATTCATTCATATCAAATACAGCATTTATATTTGGCGACTCTTCAACATCTACATGAACTTCGCCACAATTTCTCTGCTTTTAATGTAACATGGAGCGAAGTGCTGCTTAAGCGCTCTGACTTCTCACAGTTAGAAGAAAGAAATTGCTGTATTTAAGCAGACTTTCAAATATTATTGGTCGTTTGTAATGTCGGTCCAGTGAAAGTAGGCAGGTCCTGACTACAAATTGTGCCAGACTCTCTGGAAACAAGCTACAAGTCTGAACTGCGAGATTAATTGTGTGTTAATTACGTGCATCACTCCTACCTGGCCCCGATGTAGAGCGTGCGGTTGATCTGCAGGACTCTCTGGATGTGTAACGGCTCCTGATTTACAGACGAGCTATGAGCTCGGCCGAGGAAGACCGGATACCTCCTTACGACTGGAGACATGCACACACACACAGAGAGAGAGAGAGAGAGAGAGAGAGAGAGAGAGAGAATATGCTTTAAATTAAATTAGTCTTACTGAACAAGATCGATTCACGTCTAAGCTGTATGACTTAAGAAATAAATGTAATACAAATTTTATTTGTATAGCATTTTTAACAATTACACACTGCCACAAAACAGCTTTAGAGGAATTCAGATTAAAGAAATTCTTCAAAAAAATGCAGAAAAGGCAACCAAGTGCATAACATTAGATATTAAAATGTGGTGATATAACTATACTGCAGGTTTCGATGGATTGCGACATGAAGAAACATCTCCTCGACCTTGACTGCTTTAACAGTGAAGTACCTCTCCACTCCTCCCTTTCCCTCTCTCTATCCTACTCATATCTCTCCATCTCTTGCTCACTTTCATTCCCTCGCAGCTCTCTATCTGATAAGGTCCTTCCTCCGGGCCTGGCGTCCCGAATTCCTCTCTGCTATCTCATGGATCAGTACTTCAGATCAGTAACCTGCGATCTCATACAAGACCTGGCCTAGCGTAACAGCTACGAGGCTGAAGGAACGGAGGAAACTGACTGCCTTTACTCTAATTTAATCAATCTGTGGTGTTTATACATAAACGGCAAATAAATCACAATTCAAACGACTCGAGCAAACGGGTGACAACTGGCAGCGGACGACGGGTTAAAGCACCATTAGCTGAACTTCTCGTCTGTTGTCGCATTTGTGTACATTCGAGTAATTTGTTTAAGCACTGTTAAGGGCAATCTAAATGAGGTCATTAACTCAAATGACTCGAGGCAGTCTGTCTCTATATGCCATTTGAGGATAGTCCACTAATTGAGTGCTTTAGGGTGCATTACGGGTCCAGATTCCTCCAGAAACACAGCATGTGGTCCAATTATTGATTTTGTTTACACAACTAAACTGAGTCACAGTAAAGCAAATGACTTGAGGCATTTATAATAAATAATCCCTTTGAATGATTTAGGGTAAAGTATAGTACACAATTTTTATTATAGCTAACTCGAATACCTTAAAGTACTAAACAAATCCAATCTGATGGCTAAAAAAAATTTAAGTATGAGAATCAGGACTGTAAGTTGAATCCTAACATAATTAAATTTAACCAAGTTAAAGTCAATTTCAGTTTAATTTTTAATTTTGTACGTCTAATGATTAGTTCAAGTTGCACTCACGAATTAAGTTAGCTTCTCAGTCAGTTTCTGATTTGAGTTAGCAGACTTGTGTCTATTAAAATTATTAGTGTGAATCACACCACTGAATTAAGTTAGGTTAAGCCACATAACTTTGTTACAACTCAATTACAAAACCAGTTTAAGTTGTGGTAACTCAAATGCTTTAAATTCTTCAGAGTTCAGGTTTACACATCTGAGTTAGGTTAAGTCAAATGACTCAAAAAACTGGACAAATGCAATGACACAACTTAGTTACGCAACCAAGTTAAGTTATAGTAACTTGAATGATTCAAATTCTCAATACAACATTTTATTAAACTCTGTAAACTTTAACTGAGTTACTTATTTGCTTTGGTGTATGTTTTAGTAATTGGTTTAAATTACAACTGAAAAATTTACAAAATAACTGGAATTCTGATTTAGCGGTTTCATTATAGTCAGCCATTTGAGTGGATTCGGTTGCTTTAGGCATTCGAGTTCCTCTAAAAATGGCAGCTCATTTTCTAGTAATTGGTCTGATTGACCCTAGAAAATGCAATTTACAGACATACATTAAGTTTTTCATTTGAGTTTGCAGATCTGAGTGGATCATAATGAGTAGTTTGAGTTATGTTGCTGAATTTCTTAAGGTTAAGTCAAATGACTTCAAGAACTGGGCAAACACATTTATTTTCAACTCAATTTCCCAACCAAGTTAATTTACAGTAACTCAAATGCTTCATACTGATAAAAGAAACTGTAACTAAGTTACATATTTGAGCTGGTTAATGTGTTTTAGTAATTGATTTAAATTAAGCAACTTAATAAAGTAGTGATAACTGATTATAGTCAAATATTTGAGTAGTTTAGGCACTTTAGGGGTTCAGAGTTCCTCTAAACAACTTGAAATAGTACAAAGACAAATAGATGTTTTAATTTACACAGACTAAAGCTGCAGTAAACTCTGAACTCTGATTAAGCGTTTTCATTATAGTCAACTATTTGAGTGTTTTTCGGGTGCTTTAAGGGTTTTAAGAGTGCTAAAAGGTAGCACATTTTCTAATAATTGGTTCGAGTTACCCTAGATAATAACAATAGGCTAATGTTAATGACTCAAGGACTCAAGGAAAACAGCTTGAAGAAACGATACATACGCAAATAGACAAGTTATTTGAGTTTGTATGCATTCTATAATAGTTTAGACATAAATTACACTTCTCATTTGAGTTAATGCGTTGCCACTTATCAGTTTAAGTTACACAAAAATACATGAAGTTAGAGTAAACTCAAATTGAGTAGTTATACAGCACCGCTAACTCGAACCACTCAAACTGTTTTCGTTCTTAAATAAGGCCGCTACTCTAATGGTTGCAGTGTAGTGCAGTGAGGTTACCTTCAGTAGGGATGGTGTTGAGGGGTCCGGGTTCCTCTGGAAATGCAGAACTCCCCAACTGGACCAGCCAGAAGAGTCCGAATAGGGGCATCATGGCTGCCACTGACTGAGGCTGAAAGAGGAAAAGATGAATGAGGAGAACGAAACGGAGCAAAGGGAAGATGCTGCACACACTGTTCAGCTACACACACCGTTCAGCTACAAGACGACACTGTTTTTCAGAGCTCTTTCGCATCGTCTTTCATTCTCTCTCTCTCTCTCTCTCTCTCTCTTCTCTCTCCCTCTCTCTTTCTCTCTCTCACTGTGTGTGAGATTAAGATCAGTGATTAAGCCATCCAGCAACCGCACATGGCACAGTCTGCTCTAATGGCCCCCGGTGTGTGTGTGTGTGTGTGTGTGTGTGTGTGTGTGTGTGTGTTTCAGAACGGTCATCAGCAATCAGTAGCCCTATAACCCACTGAGCAGAACCAAAGGGACTCCACAAAACAGAGTCACACTCTGATAGAAAGATAGATAGATAGAGAGAGAGAGAGAGAGAGAGAGAGAGGAGGGGCTACAGAAAGTAACTGTGTGTGTGTGTGTATGTGTGTGTGCGCATGTATTTTACATCTTGGTGGGGACCAATAATAGGAATATTTGCTATTATTGTTTGTATAATTTGAAAAAATATTAATAAAAAAGAGTCAAATCTTTTCCTATTGGTTACTGAGGTTAAGGTTAGAGGGTTAGGTGTAGCCTAGCATTAGTTAGCATTAGCTGCATTAATAATTATGTCAGTGGAAGGTCCTCATGGGGACCAGCCAAACATCCGGAGTCCTGATTTTTAAGTTAAACAGCAAACATTACTATATGACATCACTACAGATGTTAACAGATGTTAGCTAGCTTGCTAGAGCAAACTTTTCTAACTACATAATGTCACATATCTAGTGCTAAAGACATTACGTTTATGTTATCCATGCTAACTGGTTAGCCAACTAATGTAAAAACTAGCGCTTTTAACGAAGATAATTGTTTATGCTAAGCATTATGTGAGGACAAATAGCTCAAAAATAGGGCTAGCGTCATGATGTCATATATGAAGTCTGCGATTGGCTGATCAAGTTTAACGTGAGCCCCGCCCCTTCTTGACCTAGTTATTAAAATAGGAATATGCAGGGTGGTGTGTGTTTGTGTGAGGAGAAAGCTGATATTAATGTGAACTAACCATGTGTGTGTGTGTGTGTGTGTGTGTGTGTGTGTGAGAGAGACACTATTTTCCTCTGCTGTGCATCATTACTGAAAACAATAGAGCGGGCCAAACAGTTGATGAAAATAGAAAATGAAGCGCAAATTATGGCGACACAAAAAAAAGCAATCAGTCAAGGAAATTACAACCGCGGTGCAGAAAAACAAGACAGAAACACATCACGGCGTTCGAGCCCATCAGAACTGCACAGGCTCTTTAAACGCACAATTTCTGCAGGGATGCAGGTGATTAAAACGAACACCACAACCCGTGATTTTTTTCTCTCCCTCCGCTCCTGAGGAAAATTCTCTCAAGGTTCTTTAATTGCGAAATTTTCCTGAAAAGTGGAGCTGAGAATTTCCACATACTTAAGCATGTGCCAAAAGCACAAAATTATACACACACAATATATTTATCTACATTTTTTTAAAATTATGATCAGATGTTAAAATATCGTGCGATGGTGGGAACTGAAACAGCTGTATACTAAGCTTCTTTATTTTGAACAAAACATCGCACATGTCCTTTTTGATTACGTATATTTTTAACATAATTTTAGTATTTGTACTACCACTATTTTGCTCTGTCCTCCTTATCGTTGCCATCGTACCTTCATCAAGGCTTTTTATGCTGCTTTTTATCTTTCATGCCATTTTTAATGCTGAAACCTAGCATTATATTCGTTGCTATAATAATGCTAACTTTCGTGAGTACGGCTAAGATATTTCCTCTTACGTCAGAAGCAAAGTGATGGTTCAGTGTCACCCTTTAATGCTGGAGTAACACGGCTACCGTAAATACATGAACACATCGTTTATACTAGAGATGGCACTGAAATGATACCAGCATCGCTATCGAGGTGAAACTAGCAAAAATCGGAGAAAACGTATACTTATAATAAATAAATTATATTTATTACATTTACAATGTAAGTGATTTCTGTGTGGAACACTTTAACTGTGCTTCAGTTTTCAAAAAAAACATTTTAAAGCTTTAAATTAAAGTAGATTTTAAAGAAAACAGTATTTGGATGGATATCAATCTCAGCAGATACTCAAGGTTTCTGATATTTGTATCGGAAAAGAAAAAGTGGTATCGTGCCACCTCTAATTTATACCAGTAAAAAAAATTTTTTCCCTCCCATGTAGTACTTTTCTAACACTTTGGGTACTACACGCTCAGTAACAAGTTACAAAACTGTGCATTTCAGTGTATAAAGACATATTTGTGGAGTAAGATCACATTAAGGGAATGAAACTGGTACATTTAGTGTTTATATTCGACCTGGGAAAAAACACTATGTAGTGCTCCTTTAAAAATAACTGAAGCAACATAATTAGATCTTAATCTTTACTAAAGTTGTGTAAATATTTTTGTTAAAATTTCACTAAAAATTCCTGTGAGACTTCCAACAGTGTGAAAATGCCAATCACCCGTAAATTACCCAAACAACTGCTGTACATTTAGCCACGCCCACAAAACACCATAAAAGGTCAAGCTCACAGAGAGGCGTGCTCTAAATCTTTCAGTAATGTATTTCTGCCATTGAAGCGCGTACCGTAGATACACACTAACTCCTCCTCCTTTCATAGGGTGCTATTACTTTTATCTGAGTCTTACTTGCCTTAATCTACAGATTTGTTTCAAGTCGTTAACATGAAACGACTGGGTTTTAAAAAAAAAGTTCATTAAATTGGTAACTGAAATAGATAAGAGGTTACCAATTTAATGAACTTTTTTTTTAAAACCCAGTCGTTTCATGTTAACGACTTGAAACAAATCTGTAGATTAAGGCAAGTAAGACTCACCATTGAAATAAGATAAAAGTAATAGCACCCTATGAAAGGAGGAGGAGTTAGTGTGTATCTACGGCACGCGCTTCAATGGCTGAAATACATTACTGAAAGATTATATAGATTATATAAAATCGCAGTAACTCATCGACAGTTATACGAGTCGAAGCCGAACAATCGACGTTCTCGTTAGTGAGTCTTTTTATATGCAAATTTACGCAAACTGTCGTAGGATACGAACGTTTTTCCCGTTGGATTTTCGTGAACACCACATTTCTTGTGTTTTTATGTTCCTACGAACAATTTACGAATAAATTTCTTTGTATCCAGTTTGAAAAGTAAGGTTTGTTAATTGTTTGTACCTTGTAGGGATACAGAACTTATTGTAATTATTATTATTATTATTATGTGCAGGCACAGCTTATAAACACACATTATGAAGATTTAATTCTCTGCTGCTATCACTCAGCTCCGGTAGCCAACACACTCCTAACATCTGCTTAAAAATTTGACTGCAAAACTCATTTTCTCGCTTTCACGGTGCCAAAGTAAACAAACGGGGCGTAAAACGAGAGCGGCGTTCGCGAGATGTTCTCTCAGATTTGAATGTGGCAGCCTGCGTTTCTTTATTCATTAAAAAAAACACCATCAAACAAATCTGCTCCGATTTCCCTACGCTTCCCTACGATCACGTTTCACCATGCAAAAGAGGCCAAAAGTCATTTGTCAAAAGTGTGGGATGTGTGTGTGAAGCTAACACACACACGCACACACACACAGGGACAAACAAAAGCATTGTGGGAATCGAGTCACACCGTTTTATCAGGACTCACCATCTTTCGAGAACATTTCTAAAATTCCCCCTATTTACGTCCGAACAAGGAGGCCTCACACATACACACACACACACACACACACACACACTAACAGCCACAAATTATAGCATAATCGTCAGCTTGCATGAAAGACGAGAAAGAAGGAAGGACATGAAAAGAGGTCAGAAAAGGAGAACCGGAGAACATGAGATTGAAGAAGAAAAGAGTCACGAGGGACGACATTCAATTCCATTGTGATGCTGTTACTCATGATTTAGGATTAAATGTCAGACCTCACGCTTTCAATTAGCATTAGCATAATCGCAAATCCAGGGGCTACAGAGTTTCCCTGAATCGCTCACCGAATATTAATGACCGAGGAGAAATAAATGCGAGCTCAGACGCACAGTGTGGCATCCACCAGCCTCTGCATGATACACTACAGCGCAAACCTTTTATACTTTAACACCGGAATTTACATCGTTGACCAGTAGTGCAACCTTTGTGTGGACACCTGAAATAATTACAACACTCTGAAGGATCCAAAATGAAGCGACCGCTTATTTTACGTATACAAGATGGCGGTACACACGAGGCTGGGTTAGCCTAATTTACTTTGTTAGCTCTCTAGCTAGCCACCTATAAAGACAAGGTCGAACTCTGGATGGACGATATTTTGTGTATATGCGATCCTCTGTATTGGAATTGAAGAAGCTCCAAAATGAAGGAATTGCTAATTGTTCATATACAAGATGGCGGTATGGAGTCAGTCACAAGGCTGGATTAGCTTAACTTACTAACTTATTTGTTGAGTTAGCTCTTAGTTAGTTAGAGTTAGTTGCTAGCAAACAATTCAGACATGTTAGCAAGCAAGGTCGAACTCCAGACAGACGATATTCGGTGTATATAAAGAACTTGATTTGGTGCTTTTGATACAATGCTAAAGTGAAACTCATGTTCAAACAGGAGACTATACAGTCAGTGCATAATATATATGTTACAGCCGGAACTATCATCAGTGCTGCTGCTTTGGAAAATTAATCAACACCTCTTGATTTGAGAATATAGCAGCGCTGTGGTGTAAGTAAAACTAACTCAATTAAGTCCAGACGTATTCAAGTAAGAAGTCAGATATAAATATGACGAGTAAATGACGACTCACGGCTTCATCCACTTTCCCTTCACAGAATCACAGGCGGGAAATTCGCTAAATAAGTCATTAAGTGATCAATTGGAGGGAAACACGAGGCGCGACACGGTGGCCGTAATCTCCGCCGACCCACTGAGACTCCAACTGACAGCACAGATAACAAATCGCTAATCCAATTAACACGAGGCGAGAGCCTTTACAAAGCCTTAATGAAGACTGATCTTTTGCCAATAGTGTGGAGTCTGATCACTCAGTGCATGCTGGGAGAAAGCCAGAGTGGAAAAATTGAGCAGGAGAATGCTAATCACTGTAAATTTCTGGCATGCTACGGCATACATCTGGTTTTCCTTCATTCGTAGAATTCCATTAAGCGCTGCTCAGACCACCGAGACGAAAACCACCTGTGTTTGTTTTAGAAACGCAAAGTTACTATTAGCTTCACTTGCTCCCGGGGGCTTCGGGAGTGTGCTGCTATTTAATGAAAGACACGCTAACACGTGCAGGGTTTACATATGCCTCACAGCTTGTTTACATTTGCTAGCTAAATTCGAAAAAATAAAAAACTTGTTCGGCTAAACCTTTGTAATCGTACTAATCTCATACAGTTAAGTAACTGGAAAAATGATACAATGGCGGCTAAGAAACTTTCACAGCGTGCTTATGATGCTAACACTCCAGCGTGCCAAGACGCTACATCTCATTCACAGAACTATGAGAAATACATTAACTCAACCAGTGTGTACATGTGTGTGTACATGTTTCTGGAAGCTTTGGGAGTGTTACATTACATTACATCATTATTTGACCAAAATCCCAGCTGTATAATGTTTACATTCGTTTCACAGCTTGTTCACATCAGCTAGCAAATAAATACTTAGCTACCGCTAGATCATGCTAGTCATCAATTATGTAGCTAAAGAAAAAGAGAAACACTTGATCTGAAATACCAGAGTTAAGAAACATGTCCTATGCAGTTCATTAGCATGCTAGTCATGCTAATATTCTACCTGCATACTGTTTACAATTTTTTCCCTGGAAAGTAGCTACTGAATTAGATCACTGTGTTCTTTAAAATGGCAAACATGCTAATGTAGTCAAATAAAAGGGGTGAAATAGAGAATTAACCATCTATGTATTAGCTAGCTATCAATTAAGAAGCAAATGAAGCTAGAATGTGCTAATGTGTCATGTTTAGTTTATTCAGAGTTTAAAAAATAGAGCACATAGTTAGCAGGAAGATTCTCCAAAACATATTTAGCCTGTTGTTTAAAATATTTCGCATATAAATTTTACCTCCTTTTTACAGCACTACCTAGCTAGCCATGTCTGCCACATTGTAAATAAATAAATAGGAAACACTGATGAGGAAAAAATGTAGCTCCTTGTTAGCATGATGATTCAGCTAAATTATATTTAGCCTGTTATTTAAAATAATTATCTAGCTAATAGCTTGCAAGCTAACTGATTAGCTTTCCGTGTCTCTCTCACGTAGTTAAATAAATAAGAAAACAATGATGAGGAAAAGACCTGATGATGATTCAGCTAAAGTGACTTTAACCTGTTACTTAAAATATACTTGTTTCCTGTGTAAAATTTCCTAAGCGCAATTAAACTAGCTAAATATGCTAACTAGCTAGCTCCTTGTAGTTAAATAAAGAGGAAAACAGTGCTGAGGAAAAACTAGAATATGATAATAATAATAAATAATAAATGATAAATAAATAAAAAATAATAGATCTGTATAACTATTATCTAGCTAACTAACGAGCTAGCCATGTCTGCCACTTGTAGATAAATAAATAGGAAAACCAAGAAGAACGAATAAAAATAAAAATAGAGTACAGCGTTAGCATGATGATTCGGCTAAAAATGGATTAAAAATAAAGCTGCAATGTTTACTTTCTTTTTTATTATCAAGCTGACAGATCAAACGCTAACTAACGAGCTAGTTGTGTCTGCAACGTGTACGTAAATAAGAGGAAGAAAATGATAACGATGCTGAAAAACCAGAGCGAAGACACAAAGCCTACGCATTCCCCGTGCATGCTAATCACGCATTTCATTACGTTTCGTCATTTGTTAGGACATCGCTGACATGCAAACGACGTGAATACGGTTACAGACGGCCTCCGGGCAGAAATATGCTGATGATATGCGCAGAGGAGGAGGGGAAAAAAATTCATTACAGAGAGAAGACGACTATACATCACTGGTGGATATGAAAGCAAACTGAGATTACGTGCGTTCCAGATAAAACACTGCTAATGGAATTGGAGCAAGAGCGAGAGAGCGAGAGAGAGAGAGAGAGAGCGAGAGAGAGCGAGAGAGAGAGAGGGAGAGAAAGGGAGAAGGGGCACAAACGGGGAAACGGATTTATGATATATGAGGCGGTTTCGGTTTCTAAATTATCACACTGATACACGCAGGACTGGATATAAATTAAGCCTTTGATGTGGGTATTTTTTTGCGAATATGCGGTTATATAATAAAGAATCGTTGGCTGCGCTCCATTCATACATGCATACAGCGCTTAGCTTGCACGTGGAAGAGAATTTTATTTATACAGTGCTTTTAGCTGCAGAAATTGTGGTTAAGACGTTGGACAGTTGGACAGAAACCCATGTCTGGACCACTAATGAGCACCCAGTAGAAGGCAGTGAAGAGATCGAACCCCTCAGAAGAACCAGAATGTAGCACAGCGTCGTGTAAAACGGCGTTTTTACGTTGCGTAAGTTTTAGGTTTAAAACTTCGATTAAACCGTAAATACACCTGAACCATTTCATCTCGTCATCTGCGTGTTTTTTCGCTTCTAGAGAAAACTGGACGTTCTATCATGTGATCCAGACGCGAGACAATCACTCCCGCATGAGTAATGATTTCATAGCCGAAGGACGGTGCTGTAACGTTTAGAAGAAGAATCTGCTGTAGAGCAAAGATGCCTTCAAAGATAATGAAATTAAATGTTTCTACATTAAAAAAAATACTATAAAGAGCAGTAAACAGTAATAAATGAAACAAAGTCAATATTTAATGTGACGATCCTTCGCTTTTTTAAAATAAAACAGTATCTGAGGTGCAGTGTGTGCAGTTTTATAAGGAAATGAGCTGGAAGTGTTACTGAGCATCTTGCAGAAGCAGCCACAGTTCTTCTGGAGACTTTGACTGTCGACTCGCTTCTTATTTCTGCAGCGAAACCCAGCAGCCTTCATTATGTTTTTATCTGAAAAGTGTCTCTTATGGAATCTGCTGCTTTCTTTACTGACATACAAACATTTTTCTGTAACATTTCATTTTGTGCTGGAAAACTAATGTTTGGAATCTAAAATGTTTTCATACTGAATCAATAATGTAGAAGTCAGAAAATAAACATCTATAACAAAGTTTGTACTAAAAAAAAAAAGAAAAGGGGGGGGTGTGTGCCAAGACTTTTGCACAGTACAGTACTAAGGAGATGTTTATTTAACATTTATGGAAGGAGTCTCCAGTGTCAGCGCTTTGTAACAGTCAGAGGTAAAGCTGTAACTTTAAGTTTTTGCAGTTTCTTGGTAACATGATAAGCTGCATTTTTTATTTATTTTTTGTCCTATCAAGTCTAACATGAAATAGTAATGGGAACAAAGTTGTTTTGCGGATGTTCCGCATTAAAATGTAACTATAAATGGTCAAAAAGTATGACGTGTTGTTCTTTACTAAATAAAAAAATGTTGCTGTGGTATAAGAGGAATAAAACACTAAAACACAGGATGTGCTGTTATAAGAAAATAAGCAGCTTTGCTTTCCGTCTTTGTTGATTATTTTCCTATGTGTGACAATGTGACAATGCTACTTTCTGTACTCTTGTCTGTTATTTTTCTTTTTTTCCCTCTTTTTATTTTACTCATACAGGTCACAACGTAACCATGGCGACGATCATTAATAACAGCTTAGGCTTGGCTCATGTTGATCAGTTTTAATTGCGTCAGTAAAGCATTAATCTTAATTACACACACCGGAGCGATTAATACGCTGCGGTGTATGAAAATGGTTTAATTAGAAGCGACAAGAACAAGAGTCCGCCCTCTGAGACGTAACCATGGCAACGGTGTCCTGTCGGGTTCTAGACCTAGAAAGGTTGCCATTTTGAAGAAGCCAAATTTTGGAGTAAACATTCACGAATCCCTCTACGAGTTAATTAGCAAAGGCGTAATGCTATCTGAAACAAACCAGACTAGTGCTCTAGAATGTTCTAGAACAGACCCCTCATCTTTCAGGATGAAATATCCTGGGTTCTAGAATGCACTCTTAATTGTTCCAGAATGTGATCTGTGTCATCAGCAGATTATATTACCAGTTATTCTAGAACTTTGAACCTTTAGACTAGAAGATTCTATAACTAAAGGCCCATTCGGTTTTCCCACTTTAACACGCACGTTCTAGCTCGTGTTCCACGGTGAACTACCTGGCGTCCTAGAACCTCCAGTTCTACAAAGCGTTCTACCCAAGTAAGTACTACCCATTGTTCAAAATGTACTAGACAGCATTCTAGAACTGCACCCTCTATACACTAACACTAAACTAAACACTATAGAAATATTGCAAACATAAAATATTTACCACAAAATGTGTACTCAGATTTGATAATATTTAATCCTCAGTGGAATAGATGTACGAAACCGGTGTAGTGCACAAGGCGACGCGGAGGCCTGAAAGTGATCTATACGTCCTTACGTAGGTCATATCGGTATCCTGCTAAGTGCGGAGAGCAGGAACAAGCTGTAAATTTAAGTGAGAAAAACTGCCTTAAACAATAACATAAGCATAAGCATATATGGGAATGTTGGATCTTGTGAAAAACAGGATGTGGAGGGTTTTTTTCATATAAATGTATATAAGAATGCCCTTCTGAAGAGTTGGGGAGCTTTTCTCTGCAGAAAAGAATAAAGAATAAAGTCTATGGCCTCAACACCTCTGCTCTCCGGAGTGATCTCTGATCTTCATTACTTCCTACAACAACACCTACTGTACTTTCTAGCCCATGTGCTAGAATGAACTACTCTCTAGAACGTTTCATTTGTTCTTGTTTCACGCTGTAACACACCCCAATATAGCTATAGTTACAAAACAAACCAGTCTGGGTTCTAGATTGCTCTACTTACAGGATGAACTAGCCACTGTATGAAAAAGTATTAGCAAGCTCCAGAACGACGTCCCAGTTCTACTTTTCCACTTCAATACGTACGTTCTAGCTCGTGTTACGAAGTTAGCTAGCTATTATCCTAGGGTGTGTGTCAATCAGCTCGCTAGCTCGTGAATCAGTAGATCGTGTACACGAGTTCGTGCGCTGGTAAGGACCCTGGCTCTCTACACACCGGGACACTGATGACTCAATTTCTACGTACGCATGACTACGTACTCACGTTATAAAACGTCACCACTGGCGTTTATCAATAACAGGCAGGACCGATATCTTTCTGACGTTATACGTCATATAAATGTGTTAGATTAATCACATGCGTTTCTTTCATGGTACCTCAAGCAGGCTCCTAGGCTAGCTAGTGGATTTTTTTAAAAATCATTAAACACTTAAAAGTCGTTAGACTCAAACAAACCGTATATAGAACGTCAAATAAAGTTAAAAATCGCTAACATAAGTAATCATTTAAGATCTACATTAACGATAACAAGGTACTTAGATTTGTAGACGAAGTTGGCTGAGAGTTCGTCCGCCATTTTTTTCGAGCTGAAAGGCTTCAGAAAATATGATGTAATTTAATGCAAGGGAACATACTGAGCATCGACGCTCCCTGGTTTTTGCGGTGCATTGTGGGATTTTTTTGTGAGCGAAAGTTCCAGTGTACTGGAAGGATTATGCGAAGGAACAGCTCGCTTCCCATATGGGGTGCTGGCGCTGGTCCGAGGTTTAAGTATTAAGGGCTTCGTTTTTACCAAACGGCGCGGGCTAAGCCAAGTTGCGTTCTGAGTGTAGCGTGTAGCGTGTAGCGCAGAGGGACAGAGATAAATTCCCATGGCAGGAGGTCACGGCTGCGCTCTCATGCCTCCAATACCACAACACCAAACTGCTTAATATAGGCTTTTGTGTATAGTGAACTCTCCTGGACCCCTGCTTCATCATTCATGTCTTCTGTTCTACTGTACATCAAACTATTCAGCTATTCAGCTGAACCTCAAATCCCCTTTTCATTCCTCTGGGGAACAGAGTCCCGCGGTTCCCCTCCGAGTCGTCAGCTTCCAATTCCAGTTTACTGAGAGACGCTTTAACAGCGACATTAGTGAAGTGAAGTGACCCATACTCGGACTTTGTGCTCTGCATTTAACCCATCCAAGTGCGCGCGCACACACACACACACACACACACACACACACACACACACACACACACACACACACACACACACACACACACACACACACAGCAGTGGGCAGCCTTTTTTGCTGCGGCGCCCGGGGAGCAGTTGGGGATTCGGTGCCTTGCTCAAGGGTCTCACCTCAGTCGTGGTATTGAGGGTGGGAGAAAGCGCTGCTCATTCACTCCTCCCACCTACAATCCCTGCCGGACCTGAGACTCGAACCCACAACCTTCAGATTCACCTTCGGGTTACAAGTCCGACTCTCTATCCATTAGGCTACGACTGCCCCAATACTATCCGCTGTTCTAGAGCCACACCATCTATTCACTTAACGCATGTAAACACACACCACATTCTAACTGATGTTCTAGAATGAACCAGCAAACACCTTTCCTCTAGACACTGCCCTAGACTGTACTGTCTAGTGACGTGGAATGCACTACCCGGTGTTCTAGAACTACACTCAGTGACCGAATGCGTCTTCTAGAATGTGCTAATCAGTGATCCAGAATGAACACCATTATGTGTTCCAGAATGAACCAACCAATGTTCTAGAACTACGTCCCCCGTTTTTTTTTTTTTCCCTTTATCCACTTTAACACGCACTTGCTAGCTCGTGCTCCAGAATAACCTAAACTGTGTTCTAGAATGCGCTATTCAGTGTTCTGGAATTTACTGGCCAGTTTCGCAGAATGTAACACTGTGTGTTCTAAAATGAACTCGCCAATGCTCTAGAATTACATCCCCATTTTTCCTTTCAGCTTTGACACATACGTTTTAGCTCATGTTCCAGAATGAACTAGCCAGTGTTCTAGAATTTAGAACTCTAGCCGTTGTTCAAGAACGCACTGGACAGTGACAGTGTTCGAGAACTACACACTCTATTAACTTAATCCACGTAAACACACATTTTAGCCCCTGTTCTAGAATGAACTCGATTGTACTACATAATGATGTGGAATGCACTATCCAGTGTTCTAGAACATTGTAGCTTTGTAGTTCATTGTAGGAACATTGTAGTTCCTAACTGTCTTCTAGAATGTGATAGGCAGTGTTGTAGAATGCAGCATTCAGTGTTCCAGACTGAACTAGCCAATGTTCTAGAAATACATCCCCATTGTCTTTTTTTTAAAATTATAACACACACACACACATTCTAGCTCATGTTCCAGAGTGAACTAGTTTGTGTTCTAGAATGCACGATTCAGTGTTCTGGAATTTAGTGGCCAAGATGGTTATAGGTAACACTCAGTGTTCCAGAATGTTCTAGAAAAGCATCCCTGTTTTTATGCTTCCACTTTAACATGCACACTCTAGCTCTTGTTCCAGAATGACCCACTCTGTGTTCTAGAATGCATCATTCAGTGTTCCAGAATGAACCAGCCAATGTTCTAGAAATTCATGCCCATTTTCTTTTTCCAATTTAACATGAACATTCTATGTAATCTTCCAGAATGACCCAGTTTGTGTTCTAGAATGCACCATTCAGTGTTCCTGAATGTTCTCTGCCAATATTCTAGAACTTTGTCCCAATTTTCTTTTTACAATATAACACTTCCATTTTCGCTCATGTTCCAGAGTGAACTAGTTTGTGTTCTAGAATGCATGATTCAGTGTTCTGGAATTTAGTGGCCAAGATGGTTATAGGTAACACTCTGTGTTCCAGAATGTTCTAGAAAAGCATCCCCATCTTTATGCTTCCACTTTAACATGCACATTCTAACTCATGTTCCAGAATGACCTAGTTTGTGTTCTAGAATGCATCATTCAGTATTCCAGAATGTTCTACCCAATGTTCTAGATAACCATCCCCATTTTTTTTTTTCCAAGTTAACACTTCCATTCTAGGTCGTGTTCCAGAGTGAACTAGTCTGTGTTCTAGAATGCACTTTTCAGTGCATTCTCTCCTGATTCCCTTTTTTTATCATTCATGTCTCAGAAGCTTCTGCACTTCTGTATTCTATTCAGCTATTCAGTTCAGATTCTGGTCGTTTTTTTTTTCATTCCACGGTGCGTAACCGAGCCGGAGAAAAGCATAACCCGGTTCTCTCCGAGTCATCAGCGCATCACTTCCAATAGAAATAAAGACGGCTGAGGGCATGAATCTGTCCGTTTTGATTTCCTAGATGAACGTGTCAGCTGCAGTGCTGATCTATAATTAACTCTCGGAGTGGAAAGCCGCCGGCGCTTTTTGATTTCTGCGCACACAGAATCATTTCTAACGAGCAACAACACGTGATGAATCACACGCATCATGAAAAGACGCCGAGGCAGAGACGAGGCAGAGACGAGGCAGAGACGAGGCAGAGACGAGGCAGAGACGAGGCAGAGACGAGGCAGAGACGAGGCAGAGAAGGCATTCACGTTCAGGCTGCGCTGAAAAGTCTCAGCAGGCATGATAGATGGAAGAAAGATAGCAGTGTTAAAGAAAGAAAGGAAAAGAAGTAGGGAAAAAAATGACACAGTCGGGGAGAGAAAAATAAATTAGCAGGATCGAGTGTCAGATATGAACGGAATGCGCTAATGGTGGGAAAAAGCCGTAAAAGCAAAAGTGCAGGAGGCCAAAATGTCGGACTTTTTTCCCTCGCACTCCGGCCAAATGGACTACACTGACCCGAGATACTTGGCCTCTGAACCGACCCGTCTTTCTTTCCTTCTCTCTTTCATCACTTCCTCTCTTAGGGAGGTTTCAGTTCGTGACTTCCTTCATTAGCGTGATTGCTCTTCATCCAGTTCTGCCAAATCCAATTAGGATGAAACTAATTCTGTTAATAATACATCAGCTAACATCAGCTAACATCCATTTTGTGTACTTTGTTAAGCTAACATTAGCAGAACCTTAAAAACACTAATATCTAACTAATCTTAATAACAAACAGAACTCTAGCTAGCTAGCGTTGGCACACAGAACATAAAGGTTAGCTACCAAATGAATTTCTGTTAAATTAGCTAAACACCAAACAGAGCGCTGGTTAAAGCTAGTTATTCCATAAACGGTAGCTAGACAACAAACAGAAAGCTAATGTTAACTAACGCTTTAATCAGGTCAAAATGAATATGTATTGACTAAATAATGAATGAAAAGCTAATTCATAGCCCTATTCTATTCTGAACCTATATTAGCTAGATAACAAATACAAGGAGTGCTAGCTAGCTGGCTAGCTAATCAAGTAAGAACTTGAAATGTGTAAATATGCTTTAGCTAGCTGTCTGGATTGAATCTGTCATCTGTATTAGCTAGATAGCAAATGTTAGCTAGCAAAAACTAAACATTTACAGCATGGAAACACAAAAAATTTGATATTTAGACCAATTTACACCAAAGAAATGAAATTTATGCTAACTATGAAGTGTGATGTTTTTTTTCACAATCTATGACAACGCTAAAATGGTAGCTTCTCTTACTTATTAGCAACATTAGGCTACGTAGCAGTGGCACAGCACTAAAGAAGCAAAGTTACATTCTGGGGTGAGGGGAAAGTTGAGTGCATTTTATTTTTGGTTAAACTGTTCCTCTCCTTACCCCCCCTGTACGTACACACACACACACACACACACACACACACAAGTCAGTTCCGATTGTTGTGATGTTGTCCAGCGTCTCGGTGTGTCTCTCTCACATTCAGCTGTAAATCAGCTCTAATGTTTCACCCTTAAACACTGACACGAAGTTTAAATACAGCTGACGGCCCAAAGAGACGCCGGTTTTTATCAAACGCTAGCAAGAGGGCGACTGGGTCTTACATCACTCACAGACACACACACACACACACACATTCCTTAGGCACTAATATTTGTGAGAGGCAGAGATAAACGGAGGATGAGGAGCACTTTGGCTCCTTTCCAAATGTAATACTGAGGACTGATGAAGTGTGAAGAGGTGAAGAGAGAGAGAGAGAGAGAGAGAGAGAGAGCACTCGTGCAGAAAGTTCTTTTCACCAAGAGACCACCGATCAGGAACTGAGTCAGATCAGAATGACAGACAGACAAAGAGACAGATAGTCAGATAGACAGATAAGAGCGATACAGTGATAGACAGACAGACAGACAGAGATAGATAAATGAGAGACAGACAGACAAACAGAACAGCACAGAAACAGCGCTCAATAGACAAAGAGAAAGAGAGACAGATACACAGATAGAAACAGACAGACGGTAAGAAAAAGACATTCAGAAATATGAGATAAACAGTAAGACAGTGAGACAGACAGAGAAAGAAAGAACAGCACTGAGAGAGACAGACAGGAAGTAAGAGACACAGACAGACAGTAAGAGACAAAAATAGTGAGAGAGACAGACAGACAGATAGACAGATAAGAGAGATACAATGATAGACAGACAGACAGACAGAGATAGATAAATGACAGACAGTAAAAGAGAGCAAGAGAGACACAGACAGACAAACAGAACAGTAGAGAAACAGCGCTCAACAGACAAAGAGAGACAGATACACAGATAGAGACAGGAAGTAAGAAACAGACAGACAGAAAGAAAGACACTCAGACAGTAAAAGAGACACAGACAGATGGTAAGAGACAAAAATAGTGAGAGAGACAGATAGTCAGATAGACAGATAAGAGAGATAGAATGATAAATAGACAGACAGAGATAGATAAATGACACACAGTAAGAGAGAGCGAGAGAAACACAGAACAGCAGAGAAACAGCACTCAATAGACAAAGAGAAAGAGAGACAGATACACAGATAGAAACAGACAGAGACTGTAAGAAAAAGACATTCAGGAATAAGAGACAAACAGTAAGAGAGTGAGACAGACAGAGAAAGAAAGAACAGCACTGAGACAGACAGACAGACAGACAGGAAGTAAGAAACACAGACAGACAGAAAGAAAGAAAGACACTCACACAGTAAAAGAGACACAGACAGACGGTAAGAGACAAAAATAGTGAGAGAGACAGACAAAGCTAGACTGAGGCAATAAGAGAGATAAAGAGAGACAGACGGATAGAAACTGAGAGACAGACAGAACAACATATCCTTTGTATCAATCTAAATGACTGATAAAAGATCATAATCTTTTTTTTTTTTTGACACAGAATAAAGCAGGTTCTGGCTGCTGGATTTCCCACAATCCTTTGCACACTGGTTCTCTCCTCCTGAGTAAAGCTGAACAGGAGTTCATAGACACTGAAAAAATGTAAACAGCTAAAGAAGCTAATAACAGCGCTCAGAAAGTGGACACGTGTAACGGTGTCTCATGGTCAAGAGTGCAGAACCTTAAACACTCTACACTGAGGTGACTGAGACACACACACACACACACACACTCGCTCCATAGTGTTTAACATGCACGCCGGGGGAAACGGCACAGAGAGAGATAATCCAGCTCAGAATCATAAATAATAAAATGTTTTGGCTAATGGCTCTGAGGATTTGCAAATTTAAATATGTTTCACTCAAAGTGATTATTCTCTAAAAAACTGCCCTGAGGTTGAAGTATTATCTCTTATACACATACACACACGCACACACACACACACACACACACACACAGAGACCCATGTTGATTAAACGGATGTGTATGATAGTAATGATCTGCTCAGCGCCTTTCTGTAAGGATTATATGATGCACAGAAGCCATGCCTCCTTCACAGAGACTGAGACACACAGGCCACGCCTCCTTCACTGAGACTGAGACACACAGGCCACGCCTCCCTCACTGAGACCAAGGCCATGCCTCCTTTACTGAGACTGACACCGAGGCCACGCCTCCTTTACTGAGACTGAGACAGAGGCCACGCCTCCTTTACTGAGACTGAGACATACAGGCCACGCCTCCTTCACTGAGACTGAGACACACAGGCCACGCCTCCTTCAATGAGAATGAGCCAACAAAAAAGACAAAGTGTGTGTACGTGTGTGTTTCTACTCCTGAAGACACACACACACACACACACACACACACAGTTAAAACGTTATGGCTGCACAATTAATCACATTTTAATTCTGATCATGATTTTTGGCTCAACTGAATATCACAAGCACAAGTGTTTTAACTGTGTGTCTATCACTGTAATTACATTTAACATCCACTACTACACACACACACACACACACACACACACACCACACACACACTTATTCATCTGCTTCATCACTCCTCCATCTGCTCTCTCTTTCTGTTTCTCTCCTACATTCAGTGCACACACTCCACCACCTGCTCATCCTATTAAACAGGACAAATTTCCCCCAGTGTGAGTCTATAAACCTGTGAGTGTGTGTGTGTGTGTGTGTGTGTGTGTGTAAGTGTGTGTGTGTGTGAGACTTATTATTGCTTTCTGGATGAATCTGTGATACTTCTCTGTCAGTGCGTAATGATGCACAGCACAATAAAGCAAAACACACATGCACCTTGTCAATCTCTCTCTCTCTCTCTCTCTCTCACACACACACACACACACACACACACACAAACACACACACGACTGCAGCGTGTGTCTCAGAGAGTGCGGGTGAAGGAGTGTGGGTTTGGTTATTTTCACAGGGCTGAGAGGCATTTTAATCAGCACACACACACACACACACACACACACACACACACACACGCACACACATGCACACACGCACACACACACTCCTTTTATCGTGCATTTTTAAAATTCTCTCTCTCTCTCTCTCTTGTTCCTCTCTACCTCACTCCCCATCTCTCCTGATCTATTTCTCTTATTCTTATTCCTCATCTCTCTCTCTCTCTCTCTCTCTCTCTCTCTCTCAGACAGACAGACAGGCAGAGACTAAAAAAGAAACAGAGACACCATTGAGATAAAGACAGTCTGTGTCTGTCTGTCTTTCTGCGTCTGTCTGTGACTGCCTCTATTTTTTAAAAATTCTTTCTCTATTTCTTCCTTTGCGTCTCTCTAAAGGTTTCTGTATCTCTCTTTCTGTCTCTCTGTTCCTGTCTGTCTGTGTCTCTGTCTGTGTGTCTGTCCGTTTATCGGTTTGTGTGTGTGTGTGTGTGTGTGTCTGTCTGTATGTCTGTGTCATTTTCTGTCTGTTTCTCGGTTTCTGTGTGTGTGTGTGTGTGTGTGTGTGTGTTTCTCTAGGTGTGTAGCTGTCTGTGTCTGTTTATCTGTCTATCTGTGAGTTTGTGTGTTTTTCTGTCTATCAGTTTGTGTCTGTCTATTTTTTAAAATTCTTTCTTTATTTCTTCCCCGTCTCTCTCTATCTCTCTATCTCTATATATTTTCAAATTCTTTCCTTATTTCTTCCTCTGTCGCTCTGTCTATCTGTATCTGTCTATCTGTATCTGTCTATCTGTCTTTCTTGTTCCAGTTTTCCGTGTCCTTTCCTAACATTGCCTTTCCTCTCTGTCTTTCTCTGCATCTCTATATCTTTCCCTCCCTCTCTCCCTCAGTCTCTCTCTCTATGTCTATTTTTATTGCTCCCTCCCTCTCTCTTTCACTCTCTCTACATTTCATCATGCCCCTCTCTCTCTCTCTCTCTCTCTCTCTCTCTCTCTCTCTCTGTTTGTTCTCAGATGTTTTCATTGTTCCGAACATTGTTTATGGATCAACTGAAGCACTGGCACAGTGTGTGTGTGTGTGTGTGTGTGTGTGTAAAAGTTTTGGTATTTGCTGAGGCGGTTGCTAAGGAGACGAGAAGCTTGGAGCCATAAGAGAGGAAGAGATAAAAAGATGGAGAAAGGAAAATAAAAAGCCAGTTTGTTTTATTGTTATTATTGACATGATTCATATCAGTGCAGTTACGGCTGATATTTTATTATTGTTACTCCTGTAATATACAAAATGTATTTCTGAGAGAGAGAGAGAGAGAGAGAGAGAGAAAGAAGAAAAGAAAAAATAAAGAATGAGAGAAAGGAAAATAAATAAAGAAAAAAGCAGAAAGTGAGGAAAGAGACAGTAAAAGATGAAGCGAGAAAAGAAAAGCAAAGTCAGGAAAGGAATAAGAAGGAAGGAGAGGAAGGAAGAAAGAGAGAATGGATAAAGAAAATAAAGAGAAAAATAGACAGAAACAAGGAAGAGAAATTAAGGGAAGGAAAAAAGAGTTAAGTCAAGAACACTGTAAGGGTCCTGCAGTAGTTTCTCGTAGATGCTGTGTGAGCTAAAACTGTAGAAAGACAAGCAGGAGAGATGGATGATGAGAGAAAGAGAAAAAGAGGGAAAGAAGAGAAGGAGGTTGGGGAAAGAAAGATAAAAAATGATTGCTAGAATGAGGAAGAGAAGCGAAGGAAGAAAGATGGAACGAGACGTCTAGAATGATGGAAAGCGGGTAGTAAGAGAAAGGGAATGATGATAGCATGTGAAAGGAGGAGGAAGGGAAAGAAGAAGAAAGAAACAGAGGGAGGCAGAGAGGGCAGGAATGGAGAGCAAGAGAGAGAAAAGAGAGATAAAGGAAGAGCAATAATGCAAAAGAGTGAACTGGAAATGAGAGAAAGGCAGAAAGAGATAAAGAAGAGAAGGAGGATGGGTGGAAAGAGAGAAAGAAGAATGGAGGAAGGAGGAGAGAGAGAACAGAGAAAAAAGACAAAGAGAGTGTCAGAGAGAGAGCGAACAAGAGAAATAGAAAGAGAGAAAGAAAATAAAAGAAAGACAGAGAGAGACAGAAAGAGAGAAAGACAGAGAGAGAGACAGAGGGAGAGAAATAGAGAGAGCCTGAAAAAGAAAGAGACATAAAGAGAGAGATGACAGAGAGAGAGGGAGAGAGACAAAAAGACAGAGAGAGACAGAAAGAGAGAAAGACAGAGAGAGAGAGAGAGAGAGAAGCAGAGTAAAATACACACACACTTAACAGCACTTATGTGTGATTACTTTAAAGTCCCCCTTTTTTTCGCTGGAGGTGATTTGCAGAGCTCGCTCCCTACTGAGGGACAAATCTAATAACTGTGAATTAGGACCAGACCAGCTTCTGTCTTCTAACCCCTGGGGCCCAAACACACTAATGCACTCTGTGTGTGTGTGTGTGTGTGTGTAATCATGTAAATAAACAGTAAATGTACAGAGATGAAGTAGCTGCATTATTTATGTCAGCTCAAATAAACCAAATAAGGCTTTTCTGATCGATCTCAAGCGCCATCTGTCAACCACAGCGCTAGGAAGGAGTCTCCAGTTTCAGCACATACAGTGACATAAGGCATACCTGTGAAGTGATACACAAATATTATAAAGATTATTTAAGATGTATGGTTCTCTCAGATCTACATTTGACGTGCAAAAATGGGAGAAAAACTTATAACCGTTGTTTCATATCTCGTTAAATGTGTAAAGAGACATTACGGAGAAAAATAAAGCTTGGAAGAGGGAAGGAGCAGATCGTTAGTGCCGCTGGTTTCCGTAGCTAGCACGCAAAGTGTAAACCAAACAGACTGATTAGCGTGTTACTTAACTTCTGTTTGACTACTTAGCTTTAGAAGCTATCTATAGCTATTACTGTTTCTTATCTCAACTTAAAAAATAAATCAGTAAACAGTGGACAGGCCACACCCCCACAAGTGACACGAGCAGTCTGTCGCTCGCTAGCGTGAACACAAGGTAGCCCTGGCCTAATTAAGGAACACGGAGCGAGGATGTAGCGCACTTGTCACGGGTGTCAGAAATGGATAAAACTCTCACACGGACGGATTAAAACCGAGAGCGCCAGAAGAGCCATTAAGAGGGACGGAAAGCAGACGGAGAGAGAGAGAGAGAGAGAGAGAGAGAGAGAGAGGGGAGAGAGAATTAATTACATTTCGAGTGTGATAAAAACGGAACCGAGCGCACTGGCGGAACAGGAAGGGAGACAAATGGACAGATAGGGGGTCTGCAGAGTGGATGTCAGCGCCGTCCTGATGTCTCTCTCTCTCTCTCTCTCTCTCTCTCAGAAACATTGCTGCTGGTTACGAGATAAGGGAAAGGCGCGACTCGCTTCTCAGTCCTCGCTCGGCCGTCCTTTCTCAGCAGCTCCATAATGCTGAGGACAGAGGAAACGCTAATCTTTTCCTCTGTCCTTCCTTCACTCGCTTTCTCTCTTTCTCTCTTTTTGTCTATCATTGTCTTTTAAAACGTTGCATCATTACCCTGAGTTTAACTGTACTTCTCATTTCATTTTCTCTTTTTCCTACAAAACAACACCGAAATGCTTTTTTTTTAAACAAAATAACCGATTAACACCTCACTTACTTTAACAACTTGTTCAGCACCATTATTTCCGAACAAGTTCCTTCAGACTGTATGACGCAAGAACCAGAAATTCTGTCTGCTTAGAGGAAACAAGTGTCAAAAAAATCTCTCGAATTAGCTTTTCTAGCGAGTTCTGTTACAATTTTAACAAACAGCGAAATCAAACTAGCCGAGGTTTTACTCATAAGTACCATTAAAGGCTATCAAACAGCAAATTAATGAGCAATAGTGAATAAATAAACCCAGCGATCGCAGCTAGCTAGCAGTTTATATAGCTATCCTACTCAGCTAACAGTAACTAACTTCCTAGCTAGCCATGTTATTCAGCGACAGTAGTCTAGGAAAACGAGCTGCTCATTTCTACTCGCGCTAGTGCAGTTCTGTGAGGGTTTTAATTAATTTAACCGTAAGTGCTAAAGTATAACAATAATCTACCGTAAATACTATAAAACTTCCATTAGCCTAGCTGCAAACTAGCGAGCGACACTGAATAACAACACACAATAACAACATGTCACGCTGCCCCACACATTCATCTGTCTCTCACTCTGTCCCTGTCTGTCTGTCTCTTTCTGTCTCTCTCTTTCTATTTCCCTGTCTGTCTGTCTCACTCTGTCTCTCTCTTTCTATTTCCCTGTCTGTCTGTCTGTCTCACTCTGTCCCTGTCTGTCTGTCTCTCTCTGTCTCTCTCTTTCTATGTCCCTGTCTGTCTGTCTGTCTCTCTCCTCCATGTCTGTCTGTCCCTGTCTATCTGTTTCTCTCTCTTTGTCCCTGTCTGTCTGTCTCTTTCTGTCTGTCTGTCTTGTGCTCTCTTTCCCTGTCTGTCTGTCTCTCTCTCTCTCTCTCTGTCTCTGTCTGTCTGTCTCTCTCTCTCTCTCTCTGTCTGTCTGTCTCTCTCTGTCTGATCTCTTATCCATTTGTCTTTCTCTCTCTTTTTCAGCAGTGCTTTATTGGCATGACTGTTATTAATTTTTCTCCCTCTATCTATCTTGGTCTTTCTCTCTGTCACTCTGTTTCCTTAGTCTGTCTCTGTCTGATTTTCTCCCTGTCTCTTGCTCACTCTTCCTTTCTCTATCTTTCTGCATCTCTCTCTCTGTCTCTCTCTGCACCTTATTCTATTATTCTATCTTCTGCTCTTTATCTCTCTCTCTCTCTCTCTCTCTCTCAGCTTCACCTCCTCATAAACACCATTTGCTTCAGTTTACCAAATAAAGCCGATTCTTCTTCCTTCTTCTCTCTCTCTTTATATCCCCTTCTTTGCTTCCTTCCGTCACACTCTCCCTCATTCCCTCACGTCTCTCTTGCTCTCCATGTAACTTTTTTCTCTCTCTCTATCTCCTAAACTTTCCATCCTTACCCTCCTGCTGCTCCTCACATCCTCTATCCGTCTTTCCATCTCTCTCCTTCCTCATCTGTCTATTCCATTTTGTCTCTACGTCTCCCTCCATCATTTTTCCTTCACCCTCAGTCTCCATCATCCTTCATCTGCCATCTTTCCCCCTCTTTCCCTCATTACCCTTCTCTACCTCCACATCGCACTATTTCTCACTCTCTCTTGACTTCCAGGCATCCACAATGGCACTATGGCAACACAGCATTCCCATACACACACACACACACACACACACACGTACACATCACTGTCATAACAATCCTGACCCTCATGAACAAGTGCAACTTCATCTGAAAGACACATACAGACTATCTTTATGACAGCAGGTGTGTGTGTGTGTGTGTGTGTGTGCACGCATAATACAAAACTAACTCTGATGAAATCTGTCACCACGGCGACGGGGCTTGCTGGCCAACACACACACAGATGGAGTTTTTCTTGGAAACGATTTCAGTTAAACACAAGACTCAATTAGTTCAACTTTATAAAAAAACAATAGTCTCTTAAAGCTGTGTGTGTCTGTGTGTGTGTGTGTCTGTGTGTGTGGACGTGAGTGTGATGGAGGGATGAAAGAAAACAGAAAGACAGAAGATCTGAAAAGTATAACAGTTTAAATAAAATGACAAACCAAACAAAGAAACAAATGAAAGAAAGAACAAAGTAAAACAAAAATGAGCAAACAAAAAGAACAAACAAACAAATAAAAGAAAGAAAGTATGAAATAAACCAAAAAAGCAAGGAAGCAAGAACAGAAGAAAGAACAAACTAATTAAAGAAAGTAAGAAACAAAGAAAGAACAAAAAAGAAATAAATAAATATATTAATGAAAAGAAACAAGAAATAAAATAAGAAAGCAAGCGCTGAAAACTGAGCAAAAAACAAAAGAAAGAAAGAAAGAAAGAAAGAAACAGACAAACCAAACAAAGAACAAACTAAAGAAAAAACAATAAAAAGAACAACAAAAAGAAATTAACAAATGAACAAACTAAAAAAACGAAAGAAAGAACACATGGAAAACAGTCTGTCATGTCTGTGTAGTAAGATAACAAACCGACTTCCTGTTTTTGTCACATGTTGTGGCCCCGCCCTTAACCACACCCCCAGGCTCTGTTTGACCTCTGACCCCTGTGTCTGTGCTGTGACACAGCCTGATGTTGAGGTGAACACTTCGGCGCGCACACACACACACACACACACACACACACACACACACACACACACACTCACTCTGATGTTCTGCAGTAACTCTCTAACACTCAGTGTGCTTCCCTTCATCTTTAACATGTTCAGACATCCGACACACACATACACACACACACACACACACTTTCTGATGTATTTCCTCAGAAACACGCCGTTCACTCACAGGCTGATTATTTTCGCAGAGATCAGAGAGATTTATATGGACAGTTCACTCGGGGGATTTCAGTCTGCGTCTCTTTATCTGTCTGTAAACCCTCTTCATCCTCATATCACACTTTTACAAACAAACACACAACACAAGGCCGTGACCTGAGGAAGCTGTAATCGCTTTTAAAATGTTTTTGATATGACGTGATGTTGAGTTGTCGTGTTTATCAGTTCTGCGAGAGGCGTATCTGCGAGCGGCGTATCTGAGAGAGGCGTATCTGAGAGAGGCGTATCTGCGAGCGGCGTATCTGAGAGAGGCGTGTCTGCGAGAGGCGTGTCTGCGAGAGGAGTGTCTGAGAGAGGCGTATCTGAGAGAGGCGTATCTGACAGCGGCGTATCTGAGAGATGCGTATCTGAGAGAGGCGTGTCTGTGAGAGGCGTGTCTGCGAGAGGCGTGTCTGCGAGAGGAGTGTCTGAGAGAGGCGTATCTGAGAGAGGCGTATCTGACAGCGGCGTATCTGAGAGATGCGTATCTGAGAGAGGCGTGTCTGTGAGAGGCGTATCTGAGAGAGGCGTATCTGCGAGCGGCGTATCTGCGAGAGGCGTATCTGAGAGAGGCGTATCTGCGAGCTGCGTATCTGAGAGAGGCGTATCTGCGAGCTGCGTATCTGAGAGAGGCGTGTCTGAGAGAGGCGTATCTGAGAGAGGCGTATCTGAGAGAGGCGTATCTGCGAGCGGCGTATCTGAGAGAGACGTGTCTGCGAGCGGCGTATCTGCGAGCGGCGTATCAGAGACAGGCGTATCTGCGAGAGGCGTATCTGAGAGAGGCGTATCTGCGAGCGGCGTATCTGAGAGAGGCGTATCTGAGAGAGGCGTATCTGAGAGTGGCGTATCTGCGAGGGGCGTGTCTGAGAGAGGCGTGTCTGAGAGAGGCGTATCTGAGAGAGGCGTGTCTGCGAGCGGCGTGTCTGCGAGCGGCGTGTCTGCGAGCGGCGTATCTGAGAGAGGCGTATCTGCGAGCTGCGTATCTGAGAGAGGCGTATCTGCGAGAGGCGTATCTGCGAGCGGCGTATCTGAGAGAGGCGTATCTGAGAGAGGCGTATCTGCGAGAGTCGTATCTGAGAGAGGCGTATCTGTGAGAGGCGTATCTGCGAGAGGCGTATCTGCGAGAGGCGTATCTGAGAGGGGCGTGTCTGCGAGTGGCGTGTCTGCGAGCGGCGTATCTGAGAGAGGCGTGTCTGCGAGCGGCGTGTCTGAGAGAGGCGTGTCTGCGAGCGACGTATCTGAGAGAGGCGTATCTGCGAGCGGCGTATCTGAGAGAGGCGTATCTGCGAGAGTCGTATCTGAGAGAGGCGGCGTATCTGAGAGAGGCGTATCTGAGAGAGGCGTATCTGAGAGAGGCGGCGTGTCTGAGAGAGGCGTATCTGCGAGCGGCGTATCTGAGAGAGGCGTGTCTGCGAGAGGCAGAAAGAGGCACCACATTACAAAACATAACACTTTCCACATCATTTCGTAAAGAGAATTAGAATCAATAGTAAATTAACGCATTTACACTGCGCTAGCTATTCCTTTAGTGTTGCCAGATCAGGCAGGATTCCCCTTTTCCCCCTGACTGCAGTACTCATAATCAGCATGAGCTTAAAAACATGGCCTTGGGCTCGTATTTGGATTTGTAATTCAGATTTTTTTGCCACTGCACATGCACATACAATTTACATCAGCTGCTGACTGGAAAAAATTCTGAATGCCTTATTAGCATTTTAAAGGATTTAAAAATAATAAAATAAAATACAATACAGTAAAATAAAATAAAGTAAAATAAAATAATACATTATATAGTTTCTTACACACAAGGTTGCTTTATAGCACATTAATTTATTTTAATTCTTGACTTTTCAACGGAGCTGGATTAACATTTTATGCATTTAAAATATTACTACTACTACTACTACTACTGCTAATAATA
>NC_069717.1:2336212-2338712 GCF_027358585.1 Pangasianodon hypophthalmus
GCATTTTGTTCGACTGTGTGAGTGTGTGTTGCATTTTGTTCGACTGTGTGAGTGTGAGTTGCATTTCGTTCGACTGTGTGAGTGTGTGTTGCATTTTGTTCGACTGTGTGAGTGTGAGTTGCATTTCGTTCGACTGTGTGAGTGTGTGTTGCATTTTGTTCGACTGTGTGAGTGTGTGTTGCTTTTTGTTCGAGAGTGTTTTGAACCCTGGTGCGGTCAGAAACCTGATCTCTGCTCCTCCTGAGACCCACGCAGTGGTCTCGGGGTCACCGCGCCCATCGGTTCAGCTCGATATGTCACTTCCTGTTTCGAGTTACACAGCGTTGGGAAAGGGAGGGGAAGGAACGAGTGATAGAGATATCTATGGAGGAGAGAAATCCGTGACTCAGATGTGATGAATTATTATTAAAGAGATGGTCCAGATCCGATACTCGGTTTCAGTCCGAGTCGATACGAGCAAAACACCGTGGATCAAGTATCAGAGAAAACATATCGGATATCACATCCTGTAACGAACACAAAGACTGGCGTTAGAATTGGATTTGGAAAGGAAATCTTATTTTTGGAACTGGAAATGTTTACATATAAAGAGCTGTGATGGTTTTTTCCCCCATTTTGTTAGGATTGAGTTTATTATATGTATATTTTATTACTTTTATTTATAATTTATAATAAAAGTGATTTTTGTGTGAAAGATTCCAGAATAAATCCTGGATACACACTTTTAAAAACCAATGTTTAACAACTGAGCACAAATGAACACCCATGAACACACATGCACACACACACACACACACACACACACACACACATACACTTATTTTATCTATATATAGACCAGAGCTTTCATTCGGGTCAAATGAGACTCCATTTTGCACCTGTTTCCACATTTACCTCCATCACTAAATATAAACATGACTTCATATAAAAACAGGGTGTGTGTGTGTGTGTGTGTGTGTTATGTAAGGCATAAAACACAATGCAGTCTTTTATTCCTCTTATACCTGCAATCCACCAGTGATTAATTTATTTTTTTTATTTCATAAAGAACGTTTAATCCAGTTAGAGTTACATTCGATGTGAAACAGTCGTTCCCTCACCAGCCTCTTTTTCTCTCTCATTTAAACTTAATAAGACAAAAAAAAGCTGCAGTTACTGAGAAACCACAAAGAGTAAACTCTTCTGTCCTGAACATGTCTGAAAACCTCAAAGTTACAGCTTTACCTTGGACTGTTACAACACACTGACACTGGAGACTCCTTCCATGTTACATTAAACGTCACCAGATCAACAATTACACTTTTTTTTTTTTAATCTGTTTATGTGGAGCGTCCTCCATGTGAATGCGCTGTTACCATAGAAACGATAACAAGCACGTTAATATAAACCTGTGCACTACTGTCAGAGCTGCTGTTATAGAAAATTAATCAACACCTTCTGACCAATCAGAATAGAGAATTCAACAGCGCAGATAGATAGATAGATAGATAGATAGACAGACTTGTATTTCTATAGAAAAACATGCCTGTATATTACAGATGTTAAGTATTTTATTGCTCCTGTTTAAATTTAGCCGCCATTTTGAAAAGGAAACTGAAAACAATCTCAGTCTAAAGCCTCACGGATGTCGACTCGATTCCTCAGAGGCTCATCTTACAAACCTCACTTAGGATGAAAGTAATGCGGCACACCTAAAATGGTAACGGGGATTCCTGAAAGGGAGCAAGCGGACGAGGAAGGGCACTTGAAAGAAAGGATTGAGACGAGGCCATTTTACAGGAATGATTAAGTGTAAAGAGAAGGAGGAAGGAGGGATTTCAAGCGCTCCGTATCCTTAGAGCGTAAAAATAAAGGTCACTCCCCGTTGCAGAGCTGGCATGTGTAGTAAGTCAGCACCCCATGATCCCTGAACTGTATTTGGAACACGGCCGGTGTGGTGTAGTGTGTAGTGGAGGTCAGGTTTCGCTCTGGCGCTCGCTCGTGTCCTTTAACACGGCCGATATGACATTATACGGGCCAGAAATAACAAATTAATCCGGCACTGGCACCATCCAGACTGCCATCAAAGCCTTAATGGGACTTTATATAAACGTCTCAGAGTGAAGGGAGATCTCTCTCTCACACACACACACACACACACACACACACACACACACACACATGTACAGCAGAACAGGGTCAGAGCGGGACACCTGACATGGAAAACTCTAATAAAAGTCATGTGAGGTAAAATATTTGGACTTCAACCGTACGTCATGATTGGTCAGATTAAAACCATGTGTGACATCACTTCCTCATGTGCAACATCACTTCCTCTAATTTCTAGCTTCAAAATTACAGGAATAGATAGACAGTTAATATCTCTTTATTGTATCAGTAGTGTGTATCTGTAGCGTGTGTGTGTGTGTGTGTGTGTGTGTGTGTGTGTGTGAGAGAGAGAGAGACCCAAAATGTTTGCTGTCCCAATACCTAACCCCCCACCCCGCCTCCCCCTGTCCCT
>NC_069717.1:2343712-2358712 GCF_027358585.1 Pangasianodon hypophthalmus
GGATTAGCATTGTTAGCACTGCTAGCTAAAAGATAGGACATTTGTAACACTATAAAGAAGCAAAATTCGTCACATACTAATTTATGAAAACCGCCACGAGTGCCATCACTGTTCTTTTTTCTTCGTAAGGGGAAAAAGTGTACTACTCGAGTCATTATGTAATAACGGCCATTCAAACAGTTCATAGCTTTATACAGTTTGCCTTTACACACCTGTCCAGGTGCAACGTCATTACTTCTGCGTCCAGCTTCGTCCCCTTCACCAGTAATAAATGATTCCATCTTGAAAAAGAGCTGCTAGTGTTTATTCTGGGATTATAGTGTTTCATGTTGTTAAGGTTTTTTTTTTTTTTTTTGGGAGGAGAATTATCTGGATGTGCTGGGCACTTACAGATTTCAGACTGAGATGTGGGCGGAGTGAAGTGGTGTTGGGGGCGTGTCTATAAAATGACTGACAAGAGGCCCATCCAAACACAAACGAGCCTTCTGGAACTTAACACAGTTTCCTAGTAAGAAATATATGTAATAAAAAAATTCACCTATTGCACCTTTAAAGAGAGAGACAGCAGAAAAGAGAGAGAGAAAAAGAGCAAGAGACATAGAAAAAGAGTTAGAGAGATATGAGAGAACCATGGCACACAATCAACAGATTTTTAAAGTCACTTTTCAGCCAAGTCACGTAACAAACACACATACACACACACACACACACACACACACACACAGAGTGAAATTTAATTAGTGCTTTGTTGCATTTCAATTAATGGTTGGGGGAGCAGAAAGAAGTGATGAATTAACCTGAAGTGTGTGTGTGTGTGTGTGTGTGGGTGGGTGTTGCAGGACAAATGTGTGTAATTAGCACCTAATACTCATGTACAATACATTAATTGTTGTATTTCTTTCTCTAACAGTTTTGTTAAACTGTATAATGAACTAATGGATCACGCTATGCATGCTGTTCAGCTCCACCGTGTCCCACACACACACACACACACACACACACACACACACGATTTAACACAATAGCACAGTGACACACACACACACACACACAGAGACAAACAGATATTCGGCCTGGCGTAGGAGGAATACAAGGAGTGTGAGGAATACGAGGAGTATTAAGAGCGTGAGGAATATGAGGAGTGTGAGGAGTGTGAGGAACATGAGGAGTGTGAGGAATGTGAGGAATATGAGGAGTGTGAGGAGTGTGAGGAACATGAGGAGTGTGAGGAATGTGAGGAATATGAGGAGTGTGAGGAACATGAGGAGTGTGAGGAATGTGAGGAATATGAGGAGTGTGAGGAATATGAGGAGTGTGAGGAACATGAGGAGTGTGAGGAGTGTGAGGAATATGAGGAGTGTGAGGAATGTGAGGAATATGAGGAGTGTGAGGAGTGTGAGGAATATGAGGAGTGTGAGGAGTGTGAGGAATATGAGGAGTGTGAGGAACATGAGGAGTGTGAGGAACATGAGGACTGTGAGGAGTGTGAGGAATATGAGGAGTGTGAGGAGTGTGAGGAATATGAGGAGTGTGAGGAATATGAGGAGTGTGAGGAGTGTGAGGAATATGAGGAGTGTGAGGAACATGAGGAGTGTGAGGAATGTGAGGAATATGAGGAGTGTGAGGAGTGTGAGGAACATGAGGAGTGTGAGGAATGTGAGGAATATGAGGAGTGTGAGGAATATGAGGAGTGTGAGGAACATGAGGAGTGTGAGGAGTGTGAGGAACATGAGGAGTGTGAGGAGTGTGAGGAATATGAGGAGTGTGAGGAATGTGAGGAATATGAGGAGTGTGAGGAGTGTGAGGAATATGAGGAGTGTGAGGAGTGTGAGGAATATGAGGAGTGTGAGGAATGTGAGGAATATGAGGAGTGTGAGGAGTGTGAGGAATATGAGGAGTGTGAGGAGTGTGAGGAATATGAGGAGTGTGAGGAACATGAGGAGTGTGAGGAACATGAGGACTGTGAGGAGTGTGAGGAATATGAGGAGTGTGAGGAGTGTGAGGAATATGAGGAGTGTGAGGAATATGAGGAGTGTGAGGAGTGTGAGGAATATGAGGAGTGTGAGGAATATGAGGAGTGTGAGGAGTGTGAGGAATATGAGGAGTGTGAGGAGTGTGAGGAATATGAGGAGTGTGAGGAGTGTGAGGAATGTGAGGAGTGTGAGGAGTGTGAGGAATATGAGGAGTGTGAGGAATATGAGGAGTGTGAGGAGTGTGAGGAGTGTGAGGAATATGAGGAGTGTGAGGAACGTGAGGAGTGTGAGGAGTGTGAGGAATGTGAGGAGTGTGAGGAGTGTGAGGAATATGAGGAGTGTGAGGAATATGAGGAGTGTGAGGAGTGTGAGGAATGTGAGGAGTGTGAGGAGTGTGAGGAATATGAGGAGTGTGAGGAACGTGAGGAGTGTGAGGAGTGTGAGGAATGTGAGGAGTGTGAGGAGTGTGAGGAGTATGAGGAGTGTGAGGAATATGAGGAGTGTGAGGAGTGTGAGGAATATGAGGAGTGTGAGGAGTGTGAGGAATGTGAGGAGTGTGAGGAATGTGAGGAGTGTGAGGAATATGAGGAGTGTGAGGAGTGTGAGGAATATGAGGAGTGTGAGGAATATGAGGAGTGTGAGGAATATGAGGAGTGTGAGGAGTGTGAGGAATATGAGGAGTGTGAGGAATATGAGGAGTGTGAGGAGTGTGAGGAATATGAGGAGTGTGAGGAGTGTGAGGAATATGAGGAGTCTGAGGAGTGTGAGGAATATGAGGAGTGTGAGGAGTGTGAGGAATATGAGGAGTGTGAGGAGTGTGAGGAATATGAGGAGTGTGAGGAACATGAGGAGTGTGAGGAGTGTGAGGAATATGAGGAGTGTGAGGAATATGAGGAGTGTGAGGAATATGAGGAGTGTGAGGAGTGTGAGGAATATGAGGAGTGTGAGGAATATGAGGAGTGTGAGGAGTGTGAGGAATATGAGGAGTGTGAGGAGTGTGAGGAATATGAGGAGTCTGAGGAGTGTGAGGAATATGAGGAGTGTGAGGAGTGTGAGGAATATGAGGAGTGTGAGGAGTGTGAGGAATATGAGGAGTGTGAGGAACATGAGGAGTGTGAGGAGTGTGAGGAATATGAGGAGTGTGAGGAACATGAGGAGTGTGAGGAACATGAGGAGTGTGAGGAGTATGAGGAGTGTGAGGAACATGAGGAGTGTGAGGAGTGTGAGGAATATGAGGAGTGTGAGGAACATGAGGAGTGTGAGGAACATGAGGAGTGTGAGGAGTATGAGGAGTGTGAGGAATATGAGGAGTGTGAGGAGTGTGAGGAATATGAGGAGTATGAGGAGTGTGAGGAATATGAGGAGTGTGAGGAGTGTGAGGAATATGAGGAGTCTGAGGAGTGTGAGGAATATGAGCAGTGTGAGGAGTGTGAGGAGTGTGAGGAATATGAGGAATATGAGGAATGTGAGGAGTGTGAGGAATATGAGGAGTGTGAGGAGTGTGAGGAATGTGAGGAGTGTGAGGAGTGTGAGGAATATGAGGAGTGTGAGGAGTGTGAGGAGTGTGAGGAATATGAGGAATGTGAGGAATATGAGGAGTGTGAGGAGTGTGAGGAATATGAGGAATGTGAGGAATGTGAGGAATATGAGGTCACACGAATCAGTTCTGACCTTTCAGATCCCAGCTCATATAATTTTAATATCATTTCAATATTATTTAAAAATCTTTTTTTAAATCATCAAGGAGAAGAGAGTGAGGTTCTCTTCACTCAGAGCAACGAACAAGATCAAATAATCCGAGAAATATAATATACGATAAGAGTAATAATAAATGGGTAATAATTACAGTGTCCTTTTTTTTTTTAAATTCAATTTAAAATTTTCATGAACAATGATTCACATGGATTAAAAGGGATAATAGGCTGAAAAAAATGATAATGTAAAGCAAGATATGAAGGCAGTTATAATGAGAAGTGCACTGGCGGTGAAAAGACAGCGCTAATGAGACGGGCACATGGCTCTTTTTATCCCCTAAACCATCAAAAAAACATTTAACACACATAGTGGCACAACAGAAAAGCAATCGCTCTATCGTCCAGAGATCGCAAGTTCGAATACAGTACACAAGAACCTGCCCTGCCCCGCCTCCCACGGCCCTGCCCCGCCTCCCACAGCCCTGCCCCGCCTCCCATAGCCCCGCCCCTCAGTACCACAATTTACATTTCCTTAATCCTAAATCCTTCAGCTCATGAACCAGAAATTGAGAACAAATGAAAAAGTTCGGCTAAATTAAATAAACGTGATGTTTTCATTTCCATATATTGTGAATTAATCTCACATTATACAACACATCTGGGGCTTTCCCCCATCCAAGTTTATTATTTTACCCAGGAATAATATCACAAAATACATTTTTAATAGGACCAAACCAAAATCAGCCTGCTGTAATGTCAGTTAGTATAACATAACTGTTAAAAGATAATTGTTTTTTTTTAAAAAAAAGTCACGTTAGCTTTACAACAATAACACATCCAAAAAGCACACTGGAAGAATCACACACACACACACACACACACAAAACACTAAAAACCTGGATAAGGTATGTGAAAATATATTTACACAATGTGTAGAAAATTAAATCAACATCTTCTAACCAATCAGAATTGAGATTTAAGAAGCTTGCACAGTGATAATGCGTCTGTTTGGCGTGACATCACTGTGTTCCCACGCCATCGTATTTATATAATTACGCCGATTTCCATCGAAAAATAAAGATATAGAACTTTACTGTGTTTCTGAAGATCCTGAAGGCTGAAGAATATTTTTAGCAGCAAATAAGCGAGAAACTCGGAATCCAACAAAACACTCCATTCTCTTTAATAAACACTTTATATCAGCTATATTACCTTGGATATATATAATAACGTCAGCTAGGTTGCTACAGCTACAAGCTAGACAAATTATCCAAGCGTTTGTCTGCGGTAGATGTGTACAGCTAGTAAGCTAACAGTAAATATTACGTGAAAAGATAGTTTAGGAAATAGATAGCACGCTAGTCAAGTACACTCATTCGTTCATGCGATAAAATTCAATCACCTGTCAAAACAAACATCCCTGAAAATACAATCGCTAATTTACGCATCAACTCACACGTCGGTCGAGCTAACGCTAGCTATATGGGTAACGGTTCAGTGGCTAGTTTTAGCTCAGACGTAACATCATCGCAAACCTCTGTGATACTGCTGTTTACACACCTGACTAGAAACGTTACTTTATTTTTCTCGGATGTTTTCCCAGAAAATTCTGTGCAGTTGCTTTCCTGCTGTAAATTAAAATAAAATCGTAACTATGAAAAACGTCACTAAAAAAAACGTAGCTACGAAAAAATGGTCATGTGACTGAAACAGATCAGTTATGAAGGTAACAGTGTAATAAAGACATTCCATTTCCTCTCATTTAATTCTTTTTTATTAAATTGCAGCAAAGCGTTTATTATATTTGGTAGGGAATCAGTCACAGCCTGTGTGTGTGCTAAAAATAATACATTTTGGAGGAGTCAAAGAGTAACCTACACACACACTCACACACACACACACTGATAAACAGACACACAACATCAGTGTGTGATCCCTGCAGCGGGAAACACACGGTCCCTGTAATTCCACTCAGTGTGTGTTAAACCTGGTCGTGTGGAGATCTGTTTTCCCCACATGCAGCCTGAAAGCAGGTCAACCTCGAAAAAAAAAAAAACAGTATGATGTCTCTTCTGAAAAAGCACAAGTACACAAAGACAGAGCGGTGAATTCTGCACAAGAAAAACATTCAGGATGAAAAATTTGACATTTTTCCTGTTCTGGGAAATTAAAAGGAGAAAAAAAAGGTTACTCCAAATTCACTCGAACTCTTAATGATCAAATGTTTGTAGAACAATTTTATGAATTCTTCACTCAAACTCAAATGTTTGTGAATGAAAGCGCTGAATTTGTATCCTTTCAGAAACGAAACTATGAGGGAAGAATATGCTTTTTCCCGTGTAGCTGTGTGGCTCTGATGGCGTATCGATTCCACAAAACCTTCAAAAACTGTAAATTAACTACGACAGAACTTTTTTTTTTGCTCCAGTGTTAAAAAGTTGATAAACTTCCATAAGACCAGACTAGAAAGTAAATACATCATGCTGCTCTTCAACTCTGCATTCTGATTGGTTCAAGGTTCAAGGTTGTTTATTTGTCACATACATTACATACACGTGATGTGTTAATGTAATGAAATGTTTTTCCTTAGTGCCTCGTCCCACAGTGCAACAGTGAGACATAATAAAAGCCGAATATAATAAAAGCAGAATATATTGAATAAAATAGAAAAAGAGAGGGATAGGATAGAATCTATTAGATAAAATATAGATGTTATATGTAAAAATATGTAAAAATATGTTTAGCAGCTTGAAAAGTGGAATCTTAGCAGCTTAGCAGAAGGTGTTGATTAATTTTCTGTACCAGCAGCTCTGACAGTAGCGCAGGTTTATATTAATGCGCTCGTTTTAATACGTTACCGTTTCTATAGTAACAGCTCGTTCACAGCTCCAGTAATAATAAACAGATTAAGAAATGTGTTGTTATGTAAGTAAATATTTATGGAAGGAGTCTCCAGTGTCAGAGGTAATGCTGTAACATGACAAGCTGTGTTTTTTTTTGTCTTATTAACTTAAAGAGAGAGGAAAAAACAGAGGCTGGTGAGGGATCGACTGTTTATAGCTGCTATAACGTAAGTGAGAACAGGAACTAACTTGTTTTGTGTAGCTATAAAAGGAAAAAAGTGTGAGGTCATTCTTTAATACATAAAAAGGTGTAACTTTTGTGACAAATCGCTGTGGTATAAGAGGAATAAAACACTTCAGGACATGCTGTTCTAGGAAAACAATCATCATTGGAGTGGTTACGTTCCTCATCATAGGATAATACGAAAAACAGCAACTAGCTGTTGTTTTATTTCGCTAACTGTTTCCAGTCCGCCTCCAAGCTATAATTAGCTCCAAATGTATCCAGTTGTCATGGTTACGCTTCAGAGGGCGTTACCTCAATCCATTTCTCTCAATTTTAAGGCGAAAATTTTCACACACACATTCCATCATGTTCCTTCCTAATTTTTCATTTTTCGTTTTAGAGACACAACAGCGACCCAGCCTAAACTGTTACTGATGAACATGATCGTTGCCGTGGTTACATTCCAACATGGCTGCATGGTGGCATCAGGAATGTTGGTTAAAAATGGTGATTAAACTCAGGACTCAATCTGTGTTAGTGACACACACACACACACACACACACATACACACACACCTGCCAGCCAATCAGAAACAAGTATATTTCCATGGGCAAAAATATCAAGGTATATGAGCTGAATTTTTTCGGATCCTCACACACACACACACACACACACAAGCGGGCCAAGCTGGATTCGACACAGAAGACCCTCAGGGCCAAGGAGACATTCTAGTCAAATAAAAAAAAAATCCAAGCAAACACACACACACACACATACACACACACTTTCCAGCTCTCACTTCCCATTGATCTCGATTGACAACACTGTGTGTGTGTGTGTGTGTGTGTTTCTGTGGGAAGAGCTGGAAGGATAGGGTGCACTGGAGGCCAGAAAAATACATAGAGCTCAGAACAAATCTCACACACACACACACACACACAGACCAAGCTGGACTGGACATGGAAAACCCTCAGGGCCAATGAGACATTCCAGCTGAAAAAGAAATCCAAACACACACGCACACACACATATATATATATACTGTATACACACACATACACAAACTCACACAAAGACATGCACTCCGACACACACTTGGACAGAGCTGGAGAGAAAAGACCCTCAGGGATGCAGAGAGATTCAGCTTAATTATATAGCCAAGTGCGCACACATACATACGCGCACACACACACACACACACGCACACACACACACAGAGCTAATAAAAGCAGTGATGTGATGAAACTCTATCTTGGCTTTCCGGACTGTTCTACCTCTCTATATTAAGCAGAGGAAAAATTAAAAATACACACTACAGAGGTTTACAGCAAACCATCTCACACACACACACACACACACACACTCTGAGGGGACCACATCTAGACCTAACGTGACTTTATTTGTGTGTGTGTGTGTGTTCCAGTCGTAATGAGACATGGATCCTTGTCTTCCTGTTTGTTCCTCCGTCTCCTCTTTTCATCTCTCACACACACACACACACACACACACACACACACACGCACACACACACACACACACTAATGATCAAGGAACCAGGTTTTCGCCCAAATTGCTGTGTTTATTTATTTAAAGTGATCAGTGCTGAGGACCTCAGACACTCGGCTCACCGCGTCGTCACACTGACATGGTGAAGTTTTCCATGAGTGGATTGTTTATTTAACATTTATGGAAGGAGTCTCCAGTGTCAGACTTTAAGTGAAACTTTCTGGACAAAAGAGATTACACTTTGCAGTTTCTCTGGAACATCACGAGCCGTGTTTTTGTAGAAGGATAAAAAGAGAGGCTGGTGATGGAAGGACTGTTTATAGCTGCTATAACATAAGCGAGAACTTGTTTCGTGAACATTCCACAACAATAAGTGTAACTATAAATGGATAGAAAGTGTGACGCTCTTTAAGAAATAAAAAAAAATCTTAATCGTCTGCAAATTGCTGTGAATTCTGGGTAAAGAATTCTGGTTCAGCTCCTCAATTGTGCCCTCATGTTGGCGTTTTAACCCTCAAAGCTCAGAGAGCTCGTCTAACAAACTCCTCTGAAGTAAAGGAACGTCCTTCAGCAGGGCAGCAGTGAGGAATCCCTCAAGGGGAAGTGGAGAAGGGAAGTTGACGAGGGTGCAATAAAAATAATATTGGAACAGAGCCTTTGTGCTGCCCTGGCGGTGGCAGATAAGGAGGTTTCCTCGTTTTGTGACGCTTCGTGTTTAGCCATTAATGTCAGTCCATCATCACTCATAATAACGAGGCGGTTAATAACGAGGCTCCGGAGAGCTTTAGCTTTAGCTCCTTTACTCAACCTGGGGTCCCAGGGGACCGCCGGAGAAATGGCTCATTCTTCCCAACCCCTCTGCGAGTCTTCCATCAACAGCCAGGTTTTTGTTTTTCTCTTTCTGAGATAACAAAGTGCCAGATTCTCTAAATGGTTAAAAGGTTTTCAGGAACGCTGTTGATGATTTAACTCTGATATCAGTCACCGAGACCCGACACGTGTGTTTATAAAACATCAGGAAGCAGACGGAGAGATATTTAGCATGCCAGAGTCAAAAAAGGGTCAAAAAAAAAAAAAGATTTTGAGCGTGTAAAGCGATACTAACAAACAAATTGAAACGTGCAATACAGCGAAAAAATGTACGATACAGCGGGAAAAAACATTTAATTGACTAAAAAAAAAAAAAAAAAAAGTCAACATTTCGTCCGAATGTACTGTAATGTCGCCTCGTGTCAACTTTAACGCTAATGCTGCAGTCATCGATATGGCTAATATGACTCGTCATCTCGTAAAGCGCTACCGAGGCGTCGTATAGCCGCACTGCATTCTGGGACTTTCTCATTAATATAACGTTTTGCTGGAAAACACGAAATGAGAAAAGAAGTTTTCTCACTTTTTTCTCCATTTTTTCACACATATCATTGTAACTGCGCTAGCAATAACAATAATAACAATCCCCCAGTGACTAGCGTGACACACAACCTCTGACTTCTCACAGAAATAACAAAAATGTAGCACCAAGTAACAAATCAGTGCTAGAATTACTAAACACACACTACACAAACATTTCAGTATAAAGATATTTTTATAACGTTTTCATACCGTTCTTGGTATGAATCAGACAATAATCAGCTTTACACCGAGTTTACACCAAGTTTACATCATGTTCACCTGTGTAAAATAATCTAAACATTAAAAACTGCTTTTTGTAAAGAATCAGACAAAAGTGGTGTTTTCCTGTCGTTAAGGGGAACATTCGATCCACGCAAAATCATAAATACATTTTACACACACACACACACACACACACGCGCATCAATATGTCTGTTCTCAGGAGCTGCTGATTTTAATCTGCCAAGGAAACAGACCTGACCACAACACACACAGACACACACACACACACACACACACATGCCCTGACGCCAGAGCTTCCCCAAAAACATACACATACACACACACACACACACACACACACACACATACACACACACACACAGAGCATTACAGGATAGATGGATATATTGAGTACTTTATATTTTCACGTACAGAATGGACAGAAGGTTTTCCGATTTATTATCAGGGAGCCGCTGCTCCGTCCACACAAATCCAATTTCAGAAATCTGACCACATCATCTTTTTCTCCAGTGCAGAGGACACGCCACGTCTCCATACTGACTAACCACACACACACACACACACACACACACACACACACACACACAACGAACACACTGCCTGTCTCTCTCTCACACTCCTCTCTCTCTCTGTCTGTCTGCAGCTCTGTCTTCATCTCTCTCATCACTTTCTGTTTCTTTCTGTCTCTCCCTCTCTGTGTCTCTGTCTTTCTCTGTCTCTCTATTTTCCTGCCTTTCTCTCTCCCTTGCACCATCTCTCTCTCTCTCTGTCTGTCTGATTCTCTCTATCTCTGTCTCTCCCTCTTTCTCCAGGTCACTCTCTGTCTCTCACCATGTCTCTGTTTCTCTCTCCATGGCTCTCTCTCTCTCTCTCTCTCCCCCTCTCTGTCCCTCCCTTTCTTAACTCTGTCTGTCTGTTTCTCCCTGTACTGTTCTTTCTCCATTTCTCTCTCTCTCTCTCTCTCTCTCTCTCTCTGTGTTCAGTAGCTGTGGTTCACTTCATTTGTCCTGGTCTGATAAATATGTCTTGCTGCGTATTTGTTAGGTCCACATCGCCTCGCTGCCAAACACTCAGCGCCGTCAATGTTTACTCACGCTGGACTCCAGCTAAGCGTAAGAAGGACACAAGGGATATATATACTCATATATACACACACACACACACACACATATATATATATATATACACACACGCACGTACATACAGAGAGATGGAGGAGACAGAAGGAGAGAGTAATTGGCCCGGCCGTCCCAGAGAGGTTTAGCGTATAAAAGCACAGAAGACCTGTGAAGTACAAAGAAGCAGAAACACAGAGATGCTTCAAAGCCACTTTGTTCTGCTCCGTAATGGCACCAACAACAAAAACACACACACACACACACTCACGCCACATACACACAAACTCACACACACAACTGAATATATGAGAGAGAGAGAGAGAGAGAGAGAGAGATTAAGACAGAAAAAGACAGTGAGAAAAAAGACAAAGTGAGACAGAGAGCGAGAAAGAGGGAGGGAGAGAGACAGAAAGAGAGGGAGATGGAGGGAGAGAGACAGACAGTGAGAGACAGACAGATAGACAGCCTGATGTTGCTTAAGTGCATCTTCATAATTAAGACTCTCTCCCTATGAATCATTAATAATTCAATTTCTGTTTTAGGAGCAACGACTATTTATATCACAGCGTAATAGAGCAACACACACATACACACATACACACACACACACACACACACACACACACTAAATAATTCCCAACCAGCACACACACAACCGACACACATCTCTTGCTTACGAAATTGCAACAATTCGGCCAACTCAACACTAGTGAAAAGTTACAGTTAATGTTAGGATTAGGGGCGGGGCTAGGGGGAGGGGTTTAAGGCAGTGGTTCGTGTTTGATCCTATCTTCTGAAATGGCTTGTTTGAACATGTGTGTATTTTTCAATGCAGTACACACAGACAACACACACAACCACACAAACAACCACAAAATGGATATTAACAGCTACAGCTAGCTGGGTGATAAATATACGCAAACTAACTGATTAATATTTAAGCAAAATATTTAAAATATAATTATTCTTTGATGTATATTATTTAAAATCATTTTGTCCTGTTCAACTACTACACATGAAAACACTTCAGATATGGATTAAACAGCAGCAGAAGGTTACATTCATTTATAGCACGTGCCCTAAACTCGTGCTAATTATTTAAATGAAAATGTGACAAGCTCCGCCTCCTCATAATGTTCCTGGATAGCTGATACAACGTTTTTTTTTCCTCCCCATTTTCTCCCAGCCACCATCCAGCTCTCCCCTATTACACAACAGCTACCAACCAGGAAGACCGAAGGCTAACATAACTCGGAGGAAAGCGCTATCTACCCTCTTCTGCATACACAAGCTCACAGATGCCCACGATTTGCTAGTGTCGCTGTGATTGACAGGAGAGAGAGAGCATGCAGCCAGTGAGACATGTGAAGCCAGCCAACAGGGCAGCGTAACACACTCAGAGGAAAGCGCTATCTGCCCTCTTCCGCATACATGAACTCACAGATGTCCTCCCACCCAGATTTGAACTCCTGATCTCCGGACAACAGGACGAACATTTTAATCCATGTTTAATGGACAGCTGACAAATAGCTAAGATGTTCCTAACACTCTGAAAAATCAAACTCTGCGGATATCAGAAGCAGAAGCGCATGAATCAGCCTAGAGGAATGTTTTAGCGTATTTCTTAATGCAGTACCAAAATAATCTGGTAAAGCTTATAAAAAGGTTCAGCAGTTATATTGGTACTTAGCGTGTACTTAGATGACTCACCCCGGAGCTTAACTGCTGGAAAGCCAACAGTAAAATACACTGCTCAGTAAAACACACACACACACACACACACACACACGCTATCCCACTGTTTACCACAACAACGATGACAACAACAACATAACTCCACTATGATCCGGATTCTTGTAAAATCGTGGCAGTTTTGAAAATGGTTGCAGTCATGCCCGCAGGTCAATACCACACACACACACACACACACACACACACACACACACAGAAAGAGAGAAGGAGATTTGCGTTGAGCTCAGCCTTGTCTCGTAACATTGCCACTGTTTATGCTGGACGTATTGGGTTTCCTTGGCGACTGCAGCGGTTGAAATAAAGCAATAAGAAGATAATTATTTAAAGGTTAAACTTCACGCAAGGAATAAACAAGCACTCAGAGAGAGAGAGAGAGAGAGAGAGACAGAGAGAGATGCGCTTGTGTGTGTGTGTGTGATTACATTCGTCTCTTCACCTTGTTCTCGCTCTGACGTCATTGAGACAAACTATGTACATTTAGGAACAAAAGTATTGGCCCCCATTTTAGGAAAATGCATTAAAACCTATAAGAAGTAATGATTAGCGTCAATGAGTGTATGTGTGTGTGTGTGGGTGTGTGTGTGTGTGTGTGTGTGTGGGTGGGTGGGAGTGTGTGCACGAGTGTCTGTGTGTGCGCGTGATACATTCCATTCCAGATCAGCCTTAGTAGTCAGATCACGCAAAGGAATCAGGAATGTCCAACAAGCCTGACCAGTAAAATGAACTGATGAGTCACACTGTTGTGTTTATGTGTTTCTGTGTTATTGTGTTATTGTGTTTTTGTGCTCATGAGAATGTTCAGTTCCCCAAAAAACAATAACACATCACATACTCACATGTTCTACCCAAAATGCACTGCTCTCACTCAGCTCAGAGACTAAAAAGATCTCTCTCTCTCTCTATCGCTGTACCTCTTTATCTCTCTGTCCATAGTCTGTCTCTCTTCTCCATCTGCCTCTCTCTCTCTGTCCGTCTGTCTCTCTATCTCTCCCACTACAACTCCCTCTCTCTGTCTTTCTGTCCATCTGTATCTCTCTCTGTATCTCACTATCTTTCTCCATCTGCCTCTCTTTTTCTGAGTAGTGTGTGTTTCTCTCTCTTTCTCTTCAAGAAGGTTGTGAGTCAGCCTCTTTCTCTCCATCTTTCTTACTCCATCTTTCTGTCTGTCTCTCTATCGCCATCTCCGGCTCGCTCACTCCATCTCACTATCTGCCTGTCTCTCTCTCTCTCTCTCTCTCTCTCTCTCTCCATCTCTCCCACCATCTCCGTCTCTCTCTCACTCTGTCTGTCTTGCTTCGTCTCTCTAAGAGAGTAATGTGTGTGTCTCTCTCTCTCTTCTCTATCTCTAAGAGGGTAGTGTGTGTGTCTTTCTCTCTCTCTCTCTTTTAGTCATGGGTGTCTTTCCTTCTCCTTCTCCCTCTCTCTCTCTCTCTCTCTCTCAGAGCTACGTGTGTGTCTCTCGGCCACTCAGGAGGTCAGTGTGTGAGACTGTGCAGCCTCTCTGGCGTCTCTGATGTTTGCCACAATAAAAACAACCTATAAAAAAAAAACATGGGCACAGGTTATGAATATTCAGATTGCGTGCGCATGCCCGTGTGTGTGTGTGTGTGTGTGTGTGTGTGAGTGTGTCAGAGACCTATTCACTGAACAAGTGAACGCTGATGGGCAGAAACATTTGCATACAAATATAAATGTACCAATATGAAGGCAGACACACACACACGCACACACACACACACACACACGCGCACACACAGAGTATACAATTTTGATTTTCTCTATGCCAGAATATTTACAGACATGAACGTCAGTGTAATTGCTCATGTGACACTCTCTTAACACTGGGTGTGTGTGTATGTGTGTGTGTGTGTGTGAGAGAGAGAGAGAGAGAGATTAGGAAGAAGAGGAAGTGTGTGTATGTGTGTGGTCGCTTCACGCTGTAGAGTAACAACCACCCACTGACACCAGACCTGTTGCCACCAGATGGCCTCTGCATCTTCACACACACACACACACACACACACACACCTCATGTGAGTGATGTCCCTTCATCTTCGCTCTGTGTTAAGTCTGATGGTCTCATTTTGAAAACAGAGATAGAGAGAGAAAGAGATGTCATAACAGCGCAAAGAAAGAAAGAAAGAAAGACCTAAAAAAAATGCAAATAAAGAAAGAAAATAAAAAAGCAAAAAGACACAGAAAAGCATAAATAGACAGGCACAAAGAAAGAAAGAAAGAAAGAAAGAAAGAGT
>NC_069717.1:2361212-2431212 GCF_027358585.1 Pangasianodon hypophthalmus
CATCTCTATTCTGTAGCATCTTCTGGCTTGCTATCCATATAGACAATGCTAAACGTTTTTTATCTACAGTCTTTTTCAACTCACTTCTACACCACCATCATACCAATCAGACTCACTTATACCCCACCATCCCACCAATCAGACTCACTTATACCCCACCATCAAACCAATCAGACTCACTTCTACACCACCATCCCACCAATCAGACTCACTTATACCCCACCATCCCACCAATCAGACTCACTTCTACCCCACCATCCCACCAATCAGAATCACTTATACCCCACCATCCCACCAATCAGACTCACTTCTACCCCACCATCCCACCAATCAGACTCACTTCTACACCACCATCCCACCAATCAGACTCACTTATACCCCACCATCCCACCAATCAGACTCACTTATACACCACCATCATACCAATCAGACTCACTTCTACCCCACCATCCCACCAATCACTCACTTCTACCCCACCATCCCACCAATCAGACTCACTTATACCCCACCATCCCACCAATCAGACTCACTTCTACACCACCATCCCACCAATCAGACTCACTTATACCCCACCATCATACCAATCAGACTCACTTCTACCCCACCATCCCACCAATCAGACTCACTTCTACACCACCATCCCACCAATCAGACTCACTTCTACACCACCATCCCACCAATCACTCACTTCTACACCACCATCCCACCAATCAGACTCACTTCTACTCCCCATCCCACCAATCAGACTCACTTCTTCCCCCCCATCCCACCAATCAGACTCACTTCTACTCCACCATCCCACCAATCAGACTCACTTATACCCCACCATCATACCAATCAGACTCACTTCTACCCCACCATCCCACCAATCAGACTCACTTATACCCCACCATCCCACCAATCAGACTCACTTATACCCCACCATCCCACCAATCAGACTCACTTATACCCCACCATCCCACCAATCAGACTCACTTATACCCCACCATCCCACCAATCAGACTCACTTATACCCCACCATCCCACCAATCAGACTCACTTATACCCCACCATCAAACCAATCAGACTCACTTCTACACCACCATCCCACCAATCAGACTCACTTCTACCCCACCATCCCACCAATCAGACTCACTTATACCCCACCATCCCACCAATCAGACTCACTTATACCCCACCATCCCACCAATCAGACTCACTTATACCCCACCATCATACCAATCAGACTCACTTCTACCCCACCATCCCACCAATCAGACTCACTTATACCCCACCATCCCACCAATCAGACTCACTTATACCCCACCATCAAACCAATCAGACTCACTTCTACACCACCATCCCACCAATCAGACTCACTTCTACCCCACCATCCCACCAATCAGACTCACTTATACCCCACCATCCCACCAATCAGACTCACTTCTTCCCCCCCATCCCACCAATCAGACTCACTTCTACTCCACCATCCCACCAATCAGACTCACTTATACCCCACCATCATACCAATCAGACTCACTTCTACCCCACCATCCCACCAATCAGACTCACTTATACCCCACCATCCCACCAATCAGACTCACTTCTACCCCACCATCCCACCAATCAGACTCACTTATACCCCACCATCCCACCAATCAGACTCACTTCTTCCCCCCCATCCCACCAATCAGACTCACTTCTACTCCACCATCCCACCAATCAGACTCACTTATACCCCACCATCATACCAATCAGACTCACTTCTACCCCACCATCCCACCAATCAGACTCACTTATACCCCACCATCCCACCAATCAGACTCACTTATACCCCACCATCCCACCAATCAGACTCACTTCTACCCCACCATCCCACCAATCAGACTCACTTATACCCCACCATCCCACCAATCAGACTCACTTATACCCCACCATCCCACCAATCAGACTCACTTATACCCCACCATCATACCAATCAGACTCACTTATACCCCACCATCCCACCAATCAGACTCACTTATACCCCACCATCAAACCAATCAGACTCACTTCTACACCACCATCCCACCAATCAGACTCACTTCTACCCCACCATCCCACCAATCAGACTCACTTCTACACCACCATCCCACCAATCAGACTCACTTCTAACCCACCATCCCACCAATCAGACTCACTTCTACACCACCATCCCACCAATCACTCACTTCTACCCCACCATCCCACCAATCAGACTCACTTCTACACCACCATCCCACCAATCAGACACCTTCTACCCCACCATCCCACCAATCAGACTCACTTATACCCCACCATCCCATCAATCAGACACCTTCTACCCCACCATCCCACCAATCACTCACTTCTACCCCACCATCCCATCAATCAGACTCACTTCTACCCCATCATCCCACCAATCAGACTCACTTCTACCCCCCCATCCCACCAATCACTCACTTCTACCCCACCATTACACCAATCAGACTCACTTCTACCCCACCATCCCACCGATCAGACTCACTTCTACCCTCATCCCACCAATCAGACTCACTTGTAGTACTCATTAGTACTCATTAGTAATTACATTGTACACACATTACTGAAATAACCTGAATTGATTATTATATAATTATAATATAATTACATATATATATATATATATATATATATATATATATATATATATATATATATATATATATATATATATATATATGTGTGTGTGTGTGTGTGTGTGTGTATTATTAATACAGCAGTGATTATTCTTTTAAGTCGAGCTGAATGCCTCCATGATACTTTCCCCTTTCTCAGTTTCAAGTTCCAGCTACGTATATCATCTGGATAGGTAGCACATGACATTTCTGATTGAGTCAGCCATTTTACGAAGCCAAATCTAATCACATTGTCATGACAAGGTGAGATTTCCTGCTTTCCTCTTCACATGTGCAACCCATCAACCTCAGCCCCGTTAATTCCACAGCGACTGTAACGGACACTGATGTAACCGGCAGCTGGCTCTGTGGAGATTACCTGCAGGTGGAATAGTGATCAGAGAGAGAGTGGGTGCTCCCTGAAGGAATGAAACGGAGGAAATCCCACGGACAAATCAGTTTCCTGCTTTTCCTGGAATTCTGAACACGCCTGAATTCCTCAATAATGAACACGACTTTCAAAACATCACACTCAGCGGCAGCAGTGGAGCATTTTCATAACATCTGCACTTTAGATGACCCTGAGTGTGGACCTCGCGGGATTACACTGCACCCGCACCAAGAAGACGACTGAGAAGGGCAGAGAGACAGAGAGAGAGAAAGAAAGAGGCAGACAAACAGAAAGAAGGACAGATGGACAAATGGACAGAGGAACTGGAAAAGAAAGAAAGAAATATACAAACAGGCAGCACAGAAGAAAGAAAGAAAGAAAGATACACAAACAGAAAGAAGCACAGACGGACGAACAAATGGACAGACGAAATGGAAAAAGAAAGAAAGAAAGACATGCAGACAGACGTGCAGAGACAGAAAAACAGAAAGAAAGACAGACAGATGAAAGAAAGAAAGAAACAGACAGCCTAGAAAGAAAGAAAGAAAGTCTAGATGGGCAGAAAGAAAGAAAGAAATATACAAACAGACAGCCTAGAAAGAAAGAAAGAAAGAAAGAAAGAAATATACAAACAGAAAGAAAGAAAGAAAGAAATATACAAACAGACAGCCTAGAAAGAAAGAAAGAAAGAAAGAAAGAAAGATACAAACAGACAGCCTAGAAAGAAAGAAAGAAAGAAAGAAAGAAAGAAAGAAAGAAAGACATGCAGACAGACGTGCAGAGACAGACAAACAGAAAGAAAGACAGACAGATGAAAGAAAGAAAGAAACAGACAGCCTAGAAAGAAAGAAAGAAAGTCTAGATGGGCAGAAAGAAAGAAAGAAAGAAATATACAAACAGACAGCCTAGAAAGAAAGAAAGAAAGAAAGAAAGAAAGAAATATACAAACAGAAAGAAAGAAAGAAAGAAATATACAGACAGCCTAGAAAGAAAGAAAGAAAGAAAGAAATATACAAACAGAAAGAAAGAAAGAAAGAAATATACAGACAGCCTAGAAAGAAAGAAAGAAATAAAGAAAGAAATATACAAACAGACAGCCTAGAAAGAAAGAAAGAAAGAAAGAAAGAAAGAAAGAAAGATACAAACAGACAGCCTAGAAAGAAAGAAAGAAAAAAAGAAAGAAAGACATGCAGACAGACGTGCAGAGACAGAAAAACAGAAAGAAAGACAGACAGATGAAAGAAAGAAAGAAACAGACAGCCTAGAAAGAAAGAAAGAAAGTCTAGATGGGCAGAAAGAAAGAAAGAAAGAAATATACAAACAGATAGCCTAGAAAGAAAGAAAGAAAGAAAGAAAGAAAGAAATATACAAACAGAAAGAAAGAAAGAAAGAAATATACAAACAGACAGCCTAGAAAGAAAGAAAGAAAGAAAGAAAGAAATATACAAACAGACAGCCTAGAAAGAAAGAAAGAAAGAAAGAAAGATACAAACAGACAGCCTAGAAAAAAAGAAAGAAAGAAAGAAAGAAAGAAAGAAAGAAAGTGAATGGACAGGAACTGGTAATGAGTGTGAAAGAGTGAGGGCAGAACATTAGGACGATAAAAACGTGTCAGTGATACGGAGTCCATCAGCCTGCACCGCGTTAACAGCCACTTCTCTACACGCTTTCATCTCTCTCTCACTCTGTTTTTCTACTCTTCATTATTCCCCATTTAATCGTAACGCCTCGCTCTCACCCTCTCGCCTCTTCCTTTCATCTTCATTCTTAGCTTTCTCGCTTTCTTTCTTTATCCTACCTCGCTTTTTTCTTTTTTCTATCATATATTTATTCAGTTTTTTCTCTCTTGCGTCTTTTCTTGTCTCTCTGGAGAAGAGACAGGGAGTCTATACAAACGCAAAAGAGGAGAGAAAACAGCGAACGAAAAAAGAAAGAACGAAAGAAAGATGTGCAACAAACAGCAAAAACAACAAAAGCATAAAAGAGTGAATGAAAAAATGAATGTAACAAAAAAAAAATGAAAGAAAAATAAAAGAAATAAAGACAGACAACAAAGAAAGAAAGAAAGAAAAATATGGAATGAAATGGAAAAAATAACATTATAAGAAAGGTAGTGAGCGAAAAAGAAAGACAGACAGCGAATAAAGAAAGCCAGACTGACAGGAAACTGCCATCCCTCCATCCTGCTGTACGTAGGGTGGAATGGGAAAGGTCAGGGACGCCCTTAACCCTGAGAGGCCCAGTGCATGATGGGAAATGTGGTTAGTATGGGTCACTGGGTCACTTGTTAACCTGATAATTGTTCCCATGGAAACCCCACACATCCTTCACTGAGTATACACGCTCTCTGTCTATATGCAACACCTCTCTCTCTCTCTCTCTCTCTTTCTCTCTCTCTCTTGCCCGTCTCCCTCTCTCTCTGTCGCACATTTCTCTCGCTCTCTCTCTCTCTCTCTCACACACATGTCTCTCACCCTCTCTGTCTCTCTCTCTCTGTCACACGTCTCTCACCCTCTCTCTCTCACATGTCTCTCACCCTCTCTCTCCCTCTCTTTCTCTCTCTCTCTTGCCCGTCTCCCTCTCTCTCTGTCGCACATTTCTCTCTCTCTCTCTCTCTCTCTCTCTCACACATGTCTCTCACCCTCTCTGTCTCTCTCTCTCTGTCACACATCTCTCACCCTCTCTCTCTCACATGTCTCTCACCCTCTCTGTCTCTTTCTCTCTGTCACACATCTCTCACCCTCTCTCTCTGTCATACATGTCTCTCGCCCCCTCTCTGTCCCTGTCTCACACGTCTCTCACTCTCTCTCTCACACACACACACACACACGTCTCTCACCCTCTCTCTCTCACATGTCTCTTGCCCTCTCTCTCTCTCTCTCTCTCTCTCTCACACACGTCTCTCACCCTCTATCTCCCTGTCTCATGTCTCTCACTCTGTCTCTCTCACCTTCTCTCTCTCTCTCTCTCTATCTCCCTGTCTCACATGTCTCTCACTTTCTCTCTTTCTCTCTGACATGTATCTTGTCCTCTCTCTCTCTCTCTGTCTCACACATGTCTCTCACCTTCTCTCTTTCTCTCTCTCTCTCTCTCTCTGACATGTATCTCGTCCTCTCTCTCTCTCTCTCTCTCTCTCTCTCTCTCCGTCTCACACATGTCTCTTGCCTTGCCCAAACTTACACCTTCGCACCTCATAATTACATACAGGTCGAGGTTGAGCAGCAGTGTTGAGTTTCCGTGAAAGTCATTTACGCTCACATACACACACACACACACACACACACACAGCGACAGCGAGGGCTCTGCTCCCCTCTTCACCCCCTCTCTAGGCGCCCTACTCATGCTAAGTGGTGACACGGTTACGCTCAATTTGTCCCATTCACGCTCACAGTGGGGCCGAGTGTCTCAGCACGACAACCGAGAGAGAGAGAGAGAGAGAGAGAGAGAGAGAGAGAGAAAGTGGAGTGAGACAGCTTCTTTCTTCCACTGTTCCTCACTCCTCTGTCCCTTCCTCCCTCCCTCTCTCTCCCTCTCTTGTTCCTTTCCCCCGTGGTCCCCAGAGACGGCATGACACGGAAGCTGAAAGACGAGTGCAGAGTAATGAGCGTGTTATCAATCCGGAAGAGGGACGGTGGGATGAGAGAAGGACAGAGACAGAGCTGTAAAGACCGAATGAAACAGGAGGAGGAGTGTGTGCTGATCTCTATAGGCCAGGTGACGCAAAACCCCCGGAGTCGACCCTGTGTGTGTGTGTGTGTGTGTGTGTGTGCCCCCTGTAATTGCAGCACCTGTTCCCTGGACACAGAGGCTCCACCAATTGGACCGAGTGTTGCTGCTGAGACAGGGGCGCATTCAGGAAAGATAAGACACACACACACACATACACACACACTCACTCACTCTACGGTGCCCTAGTAATTACGTAGAGGTCGAAGTTGCCAGTACGAACAGCGGGAGGTTACCCGAGCTCTGTGTGTGTCAAGGAAGTCTCACGCGCGCACACACACACAAGCGCGCACACACACACACACACACACACACACACACACACACACACTCAAGCAGGCAGCTCAGTGAGGATCACTGATGGTCATCATTGACTGGGAAAAAATAACGGCAAACCCAGTGCCTTTAAACACACACACACACACACTTTAATGTCCTGAACTTTATAAAATATTTAAATCTCATTAAAAAATCTGAGCTCGTGTTGAAAATGTCACAGGCAAGTGTTATTACCTAATAACAAGAGCCAATCGTGATTCAGTATGCAAATACAGGACACGGATTACCAGGTGGAAGGGGCGGGGCTTGTATGGGGTGAATTTGCATATTCATAGAATTGGGATTTCTCTGTGAGGGTAACAGTGTAGAGAATGTTCACGATTGGCCGAGACGTGTTCAGTGTCTAAGGTTCGCTTCTGTGTTTTTTTGCACTAGCGCTAGTGTAGATGACAGGAAACAGAAGTCTATCTCACTCAAAAACATTTTATGGAAATGTCTGCCTCAGACCACGCCCATTTCTTCGCTGATGCCACACAGATGTGTTGACATCATCACGGCCATCTTGGACAACTGGAATTATTTTTTCAGGCTGAGTAACGCAGCCTCGTCTCTGAGACACAGTGATCGTAAAATCTCAGTGAGGACGAGCTCGGCATCATGGGAACATCATACAGCTGGAGGAAACTCTCACGCGCACACACACACACACACACACGCGCGCGCCAAGTGAGTCACAACACAGGAACCTAATAACATGAGCCAGAAATGTGTGTGTGTATAAAAAAGAGAGAGAGAGAAAGAGCATGAGAGAAAAGGTTCACACAGACAGGAAGAGAGAGAGACTGACAGAGAAAAGAGAGAGACTCGGAGAGACAGACAGGAGGGAGGAGAGAGAGAGAGAGAGAGAGAGAGAGAGAGACAGAGAGAGATTTAGGGAGATACTCTCGAGGTCTGACTGACAGATGAGCAGCACCTCTTCTTTTATCTCATTTTTTTCTCTCCATCTTTTTCTTCTCCTCTTTTTTACTTTCCATCATTTTTCTCCCCTGTCCTCCATTTCCTCTCCTTTTCCCTTTCCCCTTTCATCACGTTTTCCTTTCCCCCATCTCTCTCTTTTCTCCAACCCTTCCCCTCTACCCATCCTCAGCCTTTTTTCCTATCTGTTTATCAGACCATTTTTCTCTCCTGCTTCTTCTTGTCCTCCTTTTACTCTCCTTCATCTACCTTGATTCTATTTTCCTCATTTTCCTCTCTTCTTCACTTTCCCCTTTTGTCTCCTTTCTTTTTTTCCATCCTTTCTCCAGCTGTTTTTCTCTCCTCTTGTTTTTTCTTTTCCATTTCTCTCCCAATTTTTTTTATTTCTCTCCCTCTCTCCTCTCAGTTTTTCACCCTTTCCTTTCTGCTCCTTACTTTTCTTAACCACATCCCATTTCTCTCCCTCTTTCTTTTACCCTTTATCCTTTCCTCCGTCTGTCTGTCACAATTCTCTTCCTTTTCTGCTGTTTCTCCTCTTTTCCTCGCCTCCTTTTCTCTCCGTCTGACCCCAGGGAGACTTTGCTTTCTTTGCTGGCTCTCTTTCCAGTCCACAAACCTCAACGAACGACAAAGGACGCTTCAGTGAAGATCTGAATTTGAAACAGGGCCGAAACCCAACACACACACACACACACACACACACACACACACACACACACACTGCCTGAAAGAACACAGAGCCTTAAATTGGCCAAAGTAAGATTTTTTTTTCAGTTGCGTGTCAGCAGTAGTGTGTGTGTGTGTGTGTGTGTGTGTGTGTGTGCGGACTCGTGACATCATGGCAACAAATGTGCGCTTTAACAAAAACTCAATACTGTAAACGTCAAATGACGTAACACGCGCACACACTCGCATACACACACACACACACACATACACCCAAAGAGTTCGGGAAAACACCGCATAACTCATTCCTGATGGCTTGTTTTTCTTTTTTTTTATTTTCGAAAGAGAAATATGTTCGGTATGAAATGGATCATGCTTGATCGGACTGAAACACACACACACACACACACACATACACACACACACTTTATTTCTGCTCTACCACATATGACTGCATTCAGCATAAATTTCCGAGCATAAAAATCTGATGGAAACATATACCATTTCATTACCACACACACACACACACACACACACTTTCTGCACAACACTAACTGACAGCTGTTTAAGTAGGAAAGACAAAAACCCCCCTTCCTTACACACACACACACACACACACACAAACGACTGTTCGAATAACACAAGCAGAGTTTTGAGTTCAATCTTACATCATGAAATTAACACGTTTTGATCAGTAACACAAATTACTGAATTAACACACACAGTGCTAATTACTTTATTGTTACTGCCTCAGTGTCGAATTAACACTGAACTGAACTAACAGTGTTGAATTAACATTGCTTTGAAATAATGCACTCACTGTTGAATTAACACTGAACTGAATTAATACTGTGTTGAATTAACATTGCATTGTATTAACAGTGTTGAATTAACACTGTACTGAATTAACATTGAACTGTATTAAAACAGTGTTGAATTAACACTGAACTGAATTAACACTGAACTGTATTAAAACAGTGTTGAATTAACACTGTACTGAAATAATGCACTTAGTGTTGAATTAACATTGCATTGTATTAACAGTGTTGAATTAACACTGTACTGAAATAACAGAGTGATGAATTAACATTGCTTTGAAATAATGCACTCAGTGTTGAATTAACACTGAACTGAATTAACACTGAACTGTATTAAAACAGTGTTGAATTAACACTGTACTGAATTAACACTGAACTGAACTAACAGTGTTGAATTAACACTGTACTGAAATAATGTACTTAGTGTTGAATTAACATTGCATTGAATTAACACTGAACTGAATTAAAACAGTGTTGAATTAACACTGTACTGAATTAACACTGAACTGAACTAACAGTGTTGAATTAACACTGTACTGAAATAATGTACTTAGTGTTGAATTAACATTGCATTGAATTAACACTGAACTGAATTAACACTGTACTGAAATAATGCACTCAGTGTTGAATTAACATTGCATTGCATTAACACAGTGTTGAATTAACACCATACTGAACTGACACAGCATTTAATTAACACTGCATTAAATTAACACCTGGCACTGTGTCCAGTTACATCTCCACATGCGATGATGAATTAACACCGAACTCACGTTGAGTATCTGATTTAACCTCTAGCACTGTATTTAATGACGTCACTCTGCGAATTACATTAACACAGTCCTGTACTGACACAGTATTTCATTAGCACTGCATTAAATTAACACCCAGCGCTGTGCGGAACTGAAGCACTTCCACTGAGATGCGGTGTTAATTCAGTAGTCAGGGTGCTGAATTCTCAGCGTACTCAATACACACACTCTGGTACTGAATGAAAGCACTTAGTGCTGAACTGAGATGTAACTGAACACAGTGATGTAAAGCAGAGTGCTGAATTAACACAGTACTGAATTAATGTTGCATTAAATTAACATCTTCCAGAGTACTGAATTAGAGCATTATTTAATTAGCATTTTAATTAGTGCTGAACTGAGATGTAACTGAACACAGTGATGTAAAGCAGAGTACTGAATTAACACAGTACTGAATTAATGTTGCATTAAATGAACATCTTCCAGAGTACTGAATTAGAGCATTATTTAATTAGCATTTTAATTAGTGCTGAACTGAGATGTAACTGAACACAGTGATGTAAACAGAGTACTGAATCAGAGCATTATTTAATTAGCATTTTAATTAGTGCTGAACTGAGATGTAACTGAACACAGTGATGTAAAGCAGAGTACTGAATTAACACAGTACTGAATTAATGTTGCATTAAATGAACATCTTCCAGAGTACTGAATTAGAGCATTATTTAATTAGCATTTTAATTAGTGCTGAACTGAGATGTAACTGAACACAGTGATGTAAACAGAGTACTGAATCAGAGCATTATTTAATTAGCATTTTAATTAGTGCTGAACTGATATGTAACTGAACACAGTGATGTAAAGCAGAGTACTGAATCAGAGCATTATTTAATTAGCATTTTAATTAGTGCTGAATTGCGTCACTTAGCAGCGAAGTCCTGAATGAACACATTAACACACTACTGAACTACCAGTCAGCCTTCATTCAGCACTTCACCGGAAAGCCGTGTGTGAGGATGAGTAAGCACGCGCGCACTCACCGGTTCTCCGTAAGTGAAGCTGTAAACACGCGCGCTCCTCACGTCTCGAGCTCGCGGACGCCAAATAAATCCACGCAAACACACACACACCTTCACTGACCGAGAAGTGAAAAAAAAAAAAAAAAAAGAAGACGAAGAAGAAGAAGACGTGGAAGGAAAGTCAAAGCTCCTCTTGTCTCGCGCACCTGTCCAAGTGCGGGTCGGATAGCGCGCGCCGCCGCCGTGCCATGCTGGATCAAGACAACTGTCGCGCGCGCGGCTTGTCCGTTTGCCGTTTGCCGTTTGCTTGGCTGACACACACACAAGTCAAAACACAAAACACACACACACACGCAGCAGCAGCAGCACCTGTCCCGAGAGAAACACACACACTCACTCACACACACTCACTCACACACACACACACTGCTCCCTGTGTGCTGGTGCTCAGCATGTGGCGCTCCGCGTCTCTGACTCCTGCAGCAGCAGCAGCGCCGCTTTAAAACAATCCCGGGTTGCCAGGTTGGGAGCGTTCACACACGGTTGCCAGATGCCTCTGTAAAGCCAGTTTTTTGTAGAGAATTATTACACTCACACGTCACAGTGTATGATGAGATCCTAATAAACATCTTGCAGTCTGTGTGTCAGATTATAAGGATGAAGATCCTCTAACGGTAGACCTGTGATTAAAGACAGTGGCTATGTTTACATGCACATCAGTATTCCGATATTAATCAGAATTTGGCAATATTCGCATTAGTATTAAGTCATCATCTAGTATCGAGTGATTCCGATCGCCCGATTCAGATTAAGACAATATTCCGATTCCCCAAATTCCGATTCCCGTCCTTGGAATGTGTCTGTTTTAATCGGAAATTTGTTGCATGTTAACACCTCATTCAGAAAGTCCACTGAAATGAGATGCATGCACATATATGCCGAGTCCGCAAGGAATTGTGGGTGCTAACAGATTCTTAGCTGTAGGTATTTAGGAACTCATGCATACTTACAGCAACCCTGTATACAGGAATATTCCCATGCCTGTACGCATATAAACATCGCATTCGGAATACGGCTGCACCCTGAATATAGACCTTAAACGGAATTTGATGTGCATGTAAACATAGCCAGTGACTACGTTCTTCTTACGACAACAGTCAGCGTGATCCAGAAATCAGCCAGTTCGCAGAAACACAAAAATTCTTCAAAGTGACCTTGACATAATGAGGCGATTTTCCTGCTAGCATGTTTCGTTTATCGTCATTGAGTATCTGTAGCTGGCTCAGTACAGTGTAAAGCCAGCTTTCAAAAGTCAGGCAGGCGATTTAGTGCCATTTGCAACCAAAGACAGTGGCAGCTAACACAATGTAATAACGCATAGCGAGCTAGTGGACTAATTAAATGCATGGGACTTTTTAATCCAGCTGCTGGAAGTAGCCTCTATAGGGTAACTCTACTTCTGCTACAACAACAACAACACTAACACCAACACCGACAACAACATCAACACCACCAACAACGACAACACCAACAACGACACCACCACCAACGACAACATAAACAACAACACCAACAACAACAACGACACCACCAACAACAACAACAACAACAACATCAACACCAACACCAACAACAACACCAACAACAACATCAACACCAACACCAACACCAACACCAACAACAACATCAACACCAACAACGACAAAGTTGAAGACCTCAATGTTTAAACTGTACATCAACTAAATGAATGATATTCTTTAAATGAAAAGATTTTTTTTTTTTACGCTGAAAAAATGTGAAAAGTAACAGGAAAGACAAATTTGTGTTTTGTATTGCAAAAAAATCATCAATCACATCAATCAAAATTTCTGTTCCAGGCTTAGGAGAATAGAAGTGCTATTTCACAACGCTGACGAAATAATGCAATTTAACTGATTTTCTGCTAACAAGTTTTCAGGAAATATTACAAACTGGCATAAAGATACATTACACTTAGTAATTTTATTTTTATTTTCATTATTCTGCCAACATTTTTTATTATTAATTTGGAATACACAGTGTGATTAGTGTCATATTTTGTTATCTATGGTTTTGTTGTAATGTTGTTTGAATGTTTATTATCCATATCAAAACCTCCATGTAACCTTGCAAGCCTCACTCCATATGCTCTATCTACAACAGGATGTGAGATGAAAGTAAATGTGTCGTATCTAGCAAATGATTTCAGACACATGTAACTTTGCCAAATTGCGTTCCAACTCGAGCTCATTTTTTTTCGGGTAAAGCTAATTAAAAATATCCCAATCAGGCGGCAGACCCACCCAATCTGGCAACACTTCCTCACAGGATCCATGACTAATCTGAACTAATCTTTTGATACACTTATGATAATATTGAAAGTCCATGAGGCAGGGTTGCCAGGCTGGTTTGATGGTTTGATGGTTTTCCAGATCCTTGTCCTTTTTTCTCTCTCACTTGTGTTTTTTTGTGTGTGTGTGTCTCTTTGCCAAAAAAAAATGTGGAGCAGAATTAACTCTGCTGAACTGAGCAGAACGAATTTTCTCCGTAATCACTTCTGGTAATTATAAATAATTATAGAGACTCTGGTGGGGAACGCGAACAATCTCGACTCACCCAAATCCCCGGAGTTAATTTAACTCTTAATGGCTTCACTTTCCACCTGAGCAGTTACAATTAATTTAACATTGATGAATTTTCTAGAACTAAACTAAATCTCCTCCACTGTCTCCAACCTAATCACTTATATGTGCATAACAGCAGTAAAATCATTAATAAGGGAGGATGGGTTATGCCTATATGCACAATTTAAATCCAAATGATTAATTTGATTAATCATTTAAACTGTAGATAATTATCATGCTTAAACAGTTCAGCATAAACCTCTGCCATGTAGTTGGTTTTAGGAGTGTGACACCTGATAGGAAATAGAAAATATCCCATATTATGTGGATTTATACCACAGTACTACAATGAATTCTGGATTCTGATTGGTCAGAAGATGTGGATTCGTTTTCGATAACAGCAGCTCTGACAGTAGTGTAGCAACAAATCACAGGTTTATTGTATTACAGTATATAGCTGCTATAACCTAAGTGATAACAGGAACTAACTTGTGTCATGGACGTTGATGTGTTTTTATTCAATAAATAAAAATTACGATCATTGGCAAACTGCTGTGGTATACACCATTTTTGATTATTTCCCAATAACAGTATGCAATATACAGCATGTCCCAGAAGTCTCCATACTTAGGGGATTGTGTTTGCCTGCCGCACGTTGGTTGTGACTTGGTGGATGTTCGTGGACGTCACTTCTCGGTTGGTCCGCAACACTTCCAGTCTTTATGAATTTGTTAATAAGTTTGTTGTGTGTGATGTGCTCGCCATGTTTCCTGTTAAAGTCCATCGCAACCTTGTGACATATTCCCGATCCAGCCATGAGAATGATTTCAATACCTTCTTCTTTTGTCAAAGGCGTTATTAAAGGCTGTCTGGGAATATATATATATACTTAGTATAAAACATTTTGGAAGACATTTTGATAAAATTTCCCCTATTTATGGAGCATGTTGGGACACCCTGTAGAAATATGAAACTGTAATACTGTTAATTATTATTATTATTATTATTATTACTGTGTTGTATGAAGTACCAGATACCTTACTGGGATAAGACTTGAGTAAAAGTACTTAGAATACAAACGAATAAGTACTAAAGTATTTATATTATATGTAATCGTTAAACAAAACTAAAAACAAAATATTCTGTCATATTCTTGGTGCCAAACAATAATAATTTATAGTTGTATAGTATTTCTTGTTATAGAAATAAAACAAAAACAGAATATGCTTTTCAGTATACACAAGAAAGCAAAACAGACACCAGTGATATGTTTTTATTTTTCACATATGGTGATTTACATATAAATATAACATTTATTATATCACAAAATAACTCCATCTTTAGCAGATATTAGGAGCTAAAATGGCGTCCATGCAGCACGAGCTCGTCGTAACCATGGTAACATTAGCTAATATAGCTCAATGAGCTAGCATCTACAGCTAGCATCTACGTCATGTAGTAAAAGTATCACTAAGGGAAGTAATGTGTGTGTTTACATGATTTTATTGAGATTTACTGATCGACAAGTTGGAAAATTAACTGTTATATTTATGCAGAATGCTTCATTTAGCAAACTAAACATAGAGCTAAAAGTTAAAATATACATCAGACTGGAAAATAACTGCAGTCATGACCACAGGCGTCTGTTAGCATTTTTCACCGGTGAGGTAAGAAGAAGAAAAAAAAAAGTAGTGATGTACCGGCTCTTTAAACGAGTCGGTTCTTTGAGTCGAATCTTTGAATCGAATCTTTGAATCGGCTCCCACAGGTGAACATTGGGAGTCGAATCACGAGTCAGAAGAGCCGTTTGGATGATCGGACAGCTGAGAAATAACAGGCAAATGTGATGTGATTAGTTTTTACTAAGAAGCTATGTACAGCTTGATATTTTGATATTTTTACTTCTGCACGGTTGTGTAGTGATGTGTTTAGTCAAAGAGCAGGATTAGTTTGAGATTTGTGGTGGAAATGGTCTCACCCAGACATGATTTAATGACTGATTCATGTTTCATGGCTACTAATTGTTCTCATTTGCTAATAACACTGTGAATCTGTCAGACCTTCCCGAGCGTCCTCATAAACCCTGCAGCTTTGGATGAGCTGTAGAAACCGCAATGAACACACAGGTGTGTGTGTGTGTGTGTGTGTGAGAGAGAGAGAGATCACAGGGTTACCTCAGGGTGCTGTAGTGGTTCAGATTACAATAGGACAAAACACAGTGCAAGTTAAATCATCCTAATGAACATCACCTCCGGGTGACATGTAAAGGTGAGTCAGCCTGTTACAGACACACACACACACACACACCCACACACACACCTGTGGAAAATCCCAGTCTATGATCCAAGAATGGTGTTAAACCAACACAAGAAACAATAGAGTCTGTGTTGGTTAAAGAATGAGCACAATGTGTGTGTCCGTGTGTGTAATCTTTAGAGAGACAGAATGACTCGATTAATGTTAGCAATCAAATAATCATATGATAAATTCACTTAAACATTCCTAAAACCTAAAAAGAAATCAACAGAGAATTATTACAGAGCATTTTTGTCCATCTTTGACCACTATAATTACACTTTACCTTAAAATATAATCATTCAAGAAATCACTTAAGAAATCTTTTTATTTTTGTGTCAGTGTGTGAATTCATTTACCGTCTCATGCCCGAAACATCCTTTTCCACGAGTCGTCCATTATAGGTTACGGAAAATGTGCATGTTTAGCTCTAATTCACGTGATCCTGAAATATTTAGAATAGTCACATGTTCAACAGGAAGTCGCATCACCTGAGTTTCCTAAAGATCACGGGAAGAAGAAAATTCTCTCATTATTTTTTTCTTTATTTTTAATAATATTGTGATATTGACTCATGAGGTCTCTGTAAAAGTACAACCTGTCACATAAAAAAAAGATTGACAGTAAAGTGTTACTTTAAAAAACATTTTAAGTAAATCATTAGAATGTCTTTAAGGCCATCGTGTCTTTAGCATCCATGCTAATTAACCACACTATGTGTATAGTTTGTTAATTCTATGTTTGCTAATTCTATGCTAAAAACTCAACTCTAGCAAAAAAAAAAAAAAAGATATAGACTGTAAAAAGAGAGAGAGAGAGAGATTTTTGCCTGAGATGGGTTAACACATTTTTAATTAAATGTATGTTTTTTTAGATTCAGTGTTGAACATTTATTTAAAAGACGTTTTTTTGAAGAGTTACAAGGGCTAAATTGCACCACAAGCATGGAATCATTATAAATCTCCTACACACACATACGCTTTGTCCTCTATTCAGTAGCACTCATAATAATTAAGTTGGCTGTCATCTTCTTCCTCACAGTAACTCTTCTGTGACATCCAGTTTAGTCTTTTTTTTTTAAATAAAAAAGTATTAAATTAGGCCAAAGAAACTTTGGAGATGAATTCAGCTCAAAGCTCCCTCTTCGTTCATCTCTGCCGTTTGATCTGAAGTCGAGTTCTCGCAAGAGAGAAAGACGTGCAACTGACAACAAATAAATAAACAACACCGAGAAACAAAAAGCCCACGCTTTTGTTTCTTTCCCTCTTTTCATCCCACAGACTCATGAGGCAACCTTTGAAGAGACTCAGCTCTCTCTCTCTCTGCGCTTTTATCCTCCCAACAGAGAGGCGAAGATCGTCCTCTTTTTCTGACAAACACAAACTCTTCTGTTAAAAGTAGAATGACTAACACGCTCAGGTAACTAACACACTCTCACACTACACGCAGAGGCTCACAGCGGAGACGCTGGGAGTTAAATGCTGTAAAATTGTGCATAATTACACAGAAATATGCATCTAACAATAAAATCAAAACGCAGTATTGAGCATGCTTTCGGGTTATGATTGGTGTCTGATTATAGACACGTCAAATAGGTTTGTTTTGTGTAACATATTCAAAATCGATTTTCTGGGTTTTCTCTATTCACATCGAGCCTTAAGGCAGATGAGCTACAACAGCAGAAGACCACATCGGGTTCCACTCCTGTCAGCTACGAGCAGAACCTGAGGCTACAGTGGGCACCGACTCACCTGGACAGTTTAAGATTATTAAAACCTCACCTGTTTTTTTTTTCCAATCTTCAACTGCCCAGTTTCAATGAGCCTGGTCCCACTGTCTCAAGGTTTGTCGTGTTGTGCGTTCTGAGATGCTTTTCTGCTCACCACGGCTGTAAAGAGTGATTACTGATCGCACTATCCCGTGCCACCCAGAAGAGGATGGGTTCCTTTTGAGTTCCCCTCAAGGTTTCTTCCTCATGTTGTGGAGTGTTTCCTCACCACCGTAACCTGTTTATTAGGAACAAATTTAAATCTATATCCAGAGTTCTGTAAAGCTGCCTTTGGACAATGTCCATTATTAAAAGTGCTATATAAATAAAATTGGAATTGAATTGAATTCGTTGAAATTATTTGATTGATCTGGATGTTTTTCTCACCATTCTGTGTAAATCTCAGTTTAAAGTTTCTGAAATACTCAAACCAGCCCATCTGGCACCAACAGCCATGTCATGGTCAAAGACACTGAGATAACATTGTTTTCCCATTCTGATGTTTGATATGAACATTAACTGACCCTCTTGACCTGTATCACATGATTGGATGATTGCATGAATGAGCAGGAGTAAAGGTGTTATGATCCATATGATCCATAATCATGTACTACATATCCATTATTGCATGTATGTGCTCCTACATGGATGTGAGGACAGCCAATCAAACAGCAACCATCAAGATTCTGAAGCTTGCGACATGAAAAATGTACAAAAAGTATCAGGCGTGCTGAGACTGAGAGGAGAGCGATGGTGGGTTGACTCGAGCCGTGCTTGTGGCTCAAAGGGAATGAGATACACAGCAGTGTTTGATCAGGTAGCAGGGAGCTGGGCCATTTTTGGCTTAAACAGTAGCTACAGGACACCACTGGAGGGAGAGCAGCAATGCAAGGCTGGATATTCCAAGAGCAATACAGTACAAACAGATTATAATATTATCCAGAACTCAGTTGCCTGAAGTTTTTTTATTTTATTTTATTAAAACATGATCCAAACACTTTATCATACCCATACTTCAAAATCCTCACTGGCTTCCCATGAGGGATTTATTTATAAATTCCTCAATAATCTCATTCTCTTCATTCTTTCTCACCTTCTCCATTGCTATCAAGCCATCATCAATATTACATCCTCCTCTTTTGCCTCACTATCCCTCCGTGTAAGCCTTGTAGTCTCTGCTATGGTGAGAACTACCACGGAGACAACCTCAGACTCGTTTCTCCCTTTTATTCTCTTATTCTTCCTCTTTATAAATGACATTAAAGGAGCAGTGTGTACTTTCGGATGCACTCTTCTGTCTGTGAGATGAACTACAATTGCAATGAATTAAACATTGCAGTTCGTCTTCCCTTGATCATCCCCACTCCTAAAACTATGTCTAAGGGGAAATGGGCAGGGCTGAGGAGGACATCTTCAGTTTTCTGGCCCAGAAAGAAAAGTAATCAGAAGTCTGAAATGAAAAGAAGTCAGATCTGATGTGTGGCAATGTTACAAAAGACAACTGTTTTCAACATATCTTGAAAATTTTTATCGTTGTAGGTTTAAAAAAAACACATTTAAAAGATACAAACTGCACCTTAAATGTTAGTACTGTTGTCCTGCAAGCAATTATAGTTTATTATTAAAGCTTTAACGGTATTAGTGTGAGTATTAAAGGTTTTAGAGGATTGTGATTTACAGTGAAAATGAGCAACATTTCTGTGCTGTAATCGAAATATAAATCTAAAAAACACTCATTTCCAAGGTGCAATAACAAATAAATAAGCTCTGGGACCGAGTGCCTTTTTTTTATTTTAACTTTATAGATGCAGATTAGTGAAGGAGAGACGCACTTGTGAAGCGCAGAAGCGGAGGGCGCGTATATAAATGCGACGTTTCCCTGCTCTGTTTACGACAACAAACCCCGAGCCAGAACGTTCCCTCTCTTACTCACACACTTCTAATCATAAGCACATGCACAAATCAGATCAACACACACACACACACACACAAATGCCAGCTCTGCCTCAGCCTTCGAGAATGTGCAGGTAATTATGCATTTATTCATCTCCTGGCAGAGTGAGAAAGCGCTGTGTGCACAGGTGGGAGAGTAAACAGCAGAGCAGGAGAATTAACCATCAATCACACACTGCATCTGTGTGTGTGTGTGTGTGTGTGTGTGTGTGTGAGGATACAGTAGAGAGAGCTACAATGTTCCAACGAGAGGGAGAATAACCACAGAAATGTTGTGATTAGTCAGAAGGTGTTGATTAATTTTCTATAACAGCAGCTCTGACAGAAGTGAAGCCGTAAATCACGTGTTTATATTAATGCGCTTCTGCTAATACCTTAACGTTTCTATAGTAACAGCTCATTCACAGAGAAGCAGACGTTTGTTTAACATTCATGGAAGGAGTCTCCAGTGTCAGCGCTTTCTAACAGTCAGAGGTAAAGCTGTAACTTTAGTTTTCCAGCATCTTCGGGACAGAGGAGTTTACACTTCTTTGCGGTTTTTCTCTGTAATGTGACAAGCTGTGTTTTTTTTAATATAACGTATGCTATAACGTAAGTGAGAACAGGAACTAACTTGTTTCGTAGACGTTCCGCAATATTAACTGTAACTAGAAATGGATAAAAAGTGTTGTTCTTTAATAACATTTTTAAAAATGAAAATTGCTCTCAAAAATCCTTGACAAGTTGCTGCGGTATAAGAGGAATAAAACACTTCAGGATGTGCTGTTATAGGAAAATAATCAACTTCAGTGTAGTATCAGTGACTCCTCTTCATCACACCGGTTCATCCTTGATTATTTTCCTATAACAGCATGACACACAGTGTGTTTGTGGAAAAAAACTAGAGCACAAGCAACAATTCGCAAATCTTCACTATTGTGTGTCAATTATGAGCTTTGTGTGTGTGTGTGTGTGTGTGTGTGAGTGTGTGTGTGTAAGCAATGCAGGGGTTCTGAAAGCAGTAAAAGCGAAAAACACTAACAAGTAAACAAGCGAAGGCAATTTTATTGTTATATTTTTATTAACTCTTAAGCATGCCAAGTGATCTCATGATCTCATTGTTCGGTATTTGCGTATTTTGTACGATTTCTTTGTTTAGGATCCTGCTTGATTCAGAGTTGCGTTACTCATCTGTTCTCTGCTCTGATGCGCTGTAAAACACAACCCTGTAATTTCGCGTTGGATAACGAACATGGGCACGGTCCAAACGAGGGTCTGTTTGGGTTTATATTTGTGGGTGAAAGTGTTTCGGAAAAATTCCCTGTTCTGGAGCAGCGGTTTTCCCACCTCGTCCTCTGCAGAGGAGAATTTTAAAGCGGGGTAATAATTCAGAGCACGGCATTCGGTTCCGGCCTGCGCCGTGACCCCATGAAGCTCAGACTTGTTTATATATTTTTCAACTTTCTATTATAATTTTTTTATATAGAGCAAAATACACGACATTAACGCCGCTCTGAGAGCGATTTTCAGACATTAATGAGCTTCAGATATTTTAGGAAATGACGATGATTCCAGACCTGTTAAGGGCACTTCACTTTAATGCTCCCTAGTTTCGTCTTTTGTAAGTACAATCCAAAGGGAGATGACTACCAAAAAAAATGTAATAATAATCTTGAATAATAAGTAATAACTGAGTATGATTTTGTTTCGGTTAAAGATGTGCCCCAATTACTTCATAAGCCAGAAAAGAAATATTTTGGCTGAAAACATTTTCCTATTCACACAATTTCCTCTTTACCCAAAATGTAGTAGATCTTAAATCTAACACTGAAGCTACATGGCTAATGTAGCGCCCGAGTATTGGAAGTCTGTCTAACCCTAAATCTTTTCCACATGCCCAAATCTTCATCATCTATCATTAAGATCCATAATCTTATTTTTAGATACATTATTTGGTAAATTAGCGGTGATAGTGATAGTGATGGACCATATTTACATGATTAATGCAGATCTTTCTGTTAAAGTGTTAATATTATATGCTATTTACATGCAACTCAATATATAACATAATACGTAAGATGGTTTACACAAATAATATTGCTTAAAAGTCTAAAAATATATATAATATAGTATATTATAGTACAGTAGAGTATAGTATGCATAGTATAGTGTCTCATAGTATAAATATAGTATTAGTATTGTACATTATAGTACAATATAGTATATTGTAGCATATGCATAGCGTAGTACAGTATATTATTGTATAGTATAGTTATATATACGCATAGTTTAGTATAAATTCAGAATAAGTATAGTACAGTACAGTGTAGTATGCTGAGGCACAGTACAGTATGGCATAGTATAGTACAGTACAACATAGTATCGGTGTAGTATAGTAAATTATGGTATAGTATACAACACTACAGTAAAGTACACAAAAGCATAGTATAGTATAATGTATAGTATAGTGTAGTATAGTGTAGTATAGTATATATGTGTAGCACAGAACAAGTATACAGTAGGTATAGTATAGTGTTGTATAGTATAATGTAGAATACGTAAGGGATAATCCACAGCTAGGTGTGCGTTATGCGATTTTAATGCACAATGTAGAGACAGAGTGCATTATAATCATGTAACACACACCTAGCCGTGGATTATCCCGCTTATTCCATGGCCACCTTCCAGCATTGAGTGCAAAATCTGACTGAAAGGATAAAAATAACGATTCATTTTCATTAGTTATTTTATATACGTGTCGTTAGATCTAGAATCCTGCCCGCTCTAAATCATACACAGAGATCGTAGTGTGATAAGATTATTTAGATTAAGATTTATTAGAATGAATTATAATTAAATAGTTGTTAGTTATTAGTGTGTGAATTACCTGCATCTGTGCCGTGTCTGTACTAATAATGAAGCTGTGAGTTTAACTACTGTATGCACCTGTAACTGTATGTTACTATGGTTACAGCTGTTTATAGGCGGCGCATTAATTTAGAACGGCGATCAAACTGACTGGAACGTCCTGTGCATTCGACAGTTTGAACGCACACCTTCCTTTTTAGTGTAGTAAACGTGTAGTACACACGTTATTAATCCGTTTATGTGGCGCGTCCGCCATAGAAGTCACTGTCAATGCGCTGTTACTATAGAAACGATAACGTATTAGAACGAGCGCATTAATATAAACCTGCGCTACTGTCAGAGCTGCTGTTATAAAGAATTAATCAATATCAATCTTCTGACCAATCACAGTCCAGAATTCATTATTGCTGTGGTGTAATTTGCAAAATTATTCTTGTCCTAGTGATAACGTATGCATTATATAATATTGGCCATATTTAAGATATTCCAGTTGCTAAGATATCATTTTTTCAGAGAGAAATATCGATTATTTATTGGCTACATTAGACTCAGAGCTTCAGTGTAAAACTAAAGAAGCAAAGCTAGCTGATTATGTGTCTAATTTGGGGAGAATGATGGAAACTGTTTACATTTCAATTTGGCCCGAACATTTCCTTCAGGCATTGTCGGCCATTTGGTCGGCTGTATCACTGTCAGTGTCCGCTGCTTTAACACACCCGCTGCAGCAGTAACACGGCCTCACACTGTGTCCTGTAAAACACAACCCTCTAAATTTTTACTGGAAAATAAAACTCAGTATCCTACAGCGCCCAGGTGGATTTTTTTTTTTTTTCTAAATAAACAAACACATAAAAAAAACTAACATTTACTTCAGAACAGAACTGGACTGATCTGCAACAATCTGGACGATACGCAAAGCAAAACATGCAGGTAAATTATTCTCTCCGCTGAGGCACGGCCAAGACTCACAAACTCACACAATTATTTCCACATGAGCCGCATTTCCAGCTCGAGTTTAATTCCAAGGTCATGCTGCGATATGTTAATGATTTATTACTCAGTGCCAAAGATGTGTATCACGTTTCACTGTTTCATTACCGATACAGAATCATTGCAGAAAGGAAATGTTTTCCTACATTAATTGAGAGTCCAGAGGTCACATTCAGAATTTAGAGTTTCATTACTGGCCTTTACTTTCACATATTTTGAGAAATTGTGTTTGCTGAAATGAGGGCATGCATCCAGGGACGAATGTGAAGGAGCAGAGTGACTGATACCACCACGAAGACGATCATTTTCCCATAACAGCACTTTCCGAAGAGTTTTATTCATCTCACATCACGGCAATCTGCCAACGATTCGAATTTTCTATTTATTAAAGTACGACACGTGGTACTTTTCATCCATTTCGTTATATTTAATGCTGTGAAACTTCCACAAAAACAAGTTAGTTCTAGCAGCTATACTGTAAACAGTCGTTCCCTCACCAGCCTCTCTTTTTTCTCTCTCTTGAAGATAATAAGACGAATAAAAAAAAAAAAAAACGCAGCTTTCCATGTTACTGAGAAACCGCAAACTCCTGGTGTTACAGCTTTACGAAGCTTTGACACTGGAGACTCCTTCCATAATTGTTAAATAAAAGTCTCCGTACAGAATAAAACTCCATAAGAACAGTTTTGGTAAGACTTTCTCTAATCTCTCTTTCATCCTCACAGATTTATTATCCCGGCGTAATGACATAACGTACTTTTAAATTATCCTTCCGTAACAGTCGTGTGTTTTAAAGGCGTATTGATGGAACTTCATTATAAGTGAGTAAACAGGTTTTATGTTCTTTTTTCTCAGTGCAGGGAAACCTACAGAATATAGGCGCTTCAGATAGAGTAGAAGGAAAATACTATTTAAAACAACCTTCGTTCTAAACACCCGCTTTTTACTTGAACCTACTGTAGGCATGTAGGTTACAGCAGGCTCTGAAATGACAAGCTAACGAGCCACTTGGGATAACTGCTTGCTAAAGTACTGTGTGTTATATTCTGAAATATTCTGCTTGCTTGCTAGATAGAAAGTTTGCAGGTCGGAGACAGGTTGAAGAACTTTGCTAACATCACTATCACGATATATATGTGTATATGTGTATATATATATATCTGTCTGTGTGTGTGTGTATACACACTGTACATACTTTAAACATCACGACTGCTGGGAAAACAACTGACTACCATAAAGTAAAGCTAAGCTGATATCCACCTCTTGTTTCTTTTTTCTCTATTGACTTTCCCGTCTTCATTTTAATGATTTTGCGGTCCACCCGAGGTTTTTCGGAGGTTCCAGCATTTTGACACCTGACACTTGTGTGGATTTTAGTGACCCGCCCTCAGCGCCGCAGGCATCCGGCTGTCCTGCAGCTACGCCTCTGGCTCTTGTCAGTGCACTGACGTGTTCTCTGTACCTTTATTCTCTAGCTGTGCGCCGTGTAACATTCATATTCTCTCATTCGGCTCGTAAAGATTGTTAAACTGTCATTTGCATCATTGTTGTTCTATTCTTTAGATTGGACTCACTTGTGAGCATGGGTTAAAAGTGAGCTGGAACTATCCGGAACGGCGTTCCGACACCCTCCGTGACTTGGAGAGGGTAGAAATTCAAGTTTTGAAATTGAAGTTGCTTGAACTTGTTGTGTTTTGGATGGCAGGAACTAAATGTACGGTCACAGAAACTAGGCCCAATCATATATCAGAGGAAAGAATTAAGAGGCTATCATGTTTACAGATATCATCCAGTTTACTGTCTGCAGGGCGTCCCTAAAGTCTCCACACATGGGGGAAATGATCACTTTTTAGCAAAATGTAACTTTATTTACAAAACACCCTCTACATGATTGCCATTTCTTCATAAACACACACAGCGTTGTCTCTCCCACTCACGATGAACTTGTGTTAACACATCTGGTGTACCGCATGTAATTGCATGTCCATTGCAACCTTGCGACAGCTTCCTGATCCAGCCATGAGACTGACTTCAATACCTTCTTCTTTTGGCAAAGGCATTCTTAAAGGCTATCTGAAAAAATATATATACAGTACAGTGCAAATGTCTTAGGCACATGCAAAGAAATGCTGAAGAGCAAAGATTCCTTCAAAAATAATGAAATTAAATGTTTCTACATTAAAAAAATATTATAAAGAGCAGTAAACAGTAATAAATGAAACAAAGTCAATATTTGGTGTGACGATCCTTCACTTTTAAAAAAATATTTAGTAGTGTCAGGTGCAGTGTGTGCAGTTTTATAAGGAAATGAGCTGGAAGTGTTACTGAGCATCTTGCAGAAGCAGCCACAGTTCTTCTGGAGACTTTGACTGTCGACTCGCTTCTTATTTCTGCAGCGAAACCCAGCAGCCTTCATTATGTTTTTATCTGAAAAGTGTCTCTTATGGAATCTGCTGCTTTCTTTACTGACATACAAACATTTTTCTGTAATTTCGTTTTATGCTGGAAAACTAATGTTTGGAATCTAAAATGTTTTTGCACTGAATCAATAATGTAGAAGTCAGAATCAGTAATGTAGAATAAACATCTATAACAAAGTTTGTACTATATATATATATATATATATATATATATATATATATATATATATATATATATACACACATATAAACTGAGTTTGAAAAATTTTGGAAGACACTTTGCTGAAAAGTGTTAATTTCCCCTCTGTATGGAGGCTTTTGGGACATCCTGTTTATTGTAATCTGATTTAACGTGCGTGAACACTGAGACGTGGGAATGTAAACGCTCAAAATTTCAGGAGAATCGTAACTTTAAGTGCTCCTTATGTTTAGATTTGTTAGCTACAAGTGTAAATGTAGCTAGGTGATTAGGTTAGCTAGCTAGCAAGTCCATAGTGTAATCTGATCTCTTGATGCTATATGTGAAAACTGCTAGCTAAGCAGAGCAATGTAACACACAAGCAGAGCAATGTAACACGCTTTTTCCGGAAAGTGCTATCCGTCCTCTTCCACATACATGAGCTCATAGTCTCCCATGATTGGCTAATGTCTCTGTGATTGACAGGGGAGAGAGAGTATGCCCCACCCACACAGAAAGCACGGCCAATTACACTCTCTAGCTTCCTGACCACGGATGGATGTGACATCATTGGGATTCGAACTCTCAGTCTCCTGACGACAGGGCGAACGCTTTCCTCAGGAGCGTCTATGAGTCACGTTTGATAAAGCTTCTCCTGAACATACAGCAAATGTAAAGAATTAGAGGAGTTTTCTCACAGGGATCTAAATCTACATCTGGATTTCTGTAAAGCTGCTTCATGATGATGTCTGTTGCTAAAAACTCACAAATACAAATCAAATTATCATGGAAATAGCCTGGTGAAAACCCTGTAAAGAGTTTTTAGATGAAAAACCTGACTCTAGGCTACTCCTTACCGGCTTCTGATCAAATAAAGTCTCAGCTTTCAGACTGTGTTTATTATTATTGGGAAATTCAGTCAATAAATATCGATGTGAAACCTTATCCCTAGAGGACGATGCTTTAACATCAGCATGTTTTTCTAGCGTCTCGCAGTTCAGCGAAAAACGAGCCGGAAATTCAGTTCAATGTGAGTGTTTATCAGACACTTTAACTTTGTGCTAAGAGACAACCACTGCTTTGTCTGTTTGTATGTAACAAAGCTGGACGTCCTCCAATGTTTTGTGTGTGTATGTGTGTGTGTGTGTGTGTGTGTGTGTGTGTGTGTGTGTGTGGGAGAGAGAGAGTTCCAGAAAGTTCGATGGAGTCAGTGTAAAACACACAAACAGTCATTTCCCATCCTGATATCCTGCGGAGGAAAGCTGTAAACCGTTTTTCCCGGAATGAAGGTTCAGCAGGACTCGCCGCTGAGAGACACACAACAGTACTGAGACACAACCCGAGATGTCCAACTTTTTCCAAAACTTTCCAGTAAACACACAGCCTCACACAGGACTCATGGGATCTGATGAAACAGTGATGAAACGAGGTCCAAACAAAGGTCAAAGGTGACTGATGTCTGTGTGTAAACGGGCTACTCGGTCTGTAACAGACTATTAAAGAAAAAGCTTGATTAAAGGAATGTCTTCTTTTTTCAGCATAAATACACTATAAAGAAATATTAAATATGGAAAAATACATGAAGAAAGAAAACAAGCAAACACAAATCCATAAATTAAGACAAATAAGATCATTAAGTAAAAAAAACCCAGCTGTTATGCTGCTAAATAATTTTTTTTTTATTGGTGAATCAAAATAACTTCCATTTCCGTCTCTGAAGTGAAATTCCTTTTCTCTGGCCGTTTTGTCCTCATTTTATGCTTTCAGCTCACTGTAAACGTGTCCTTTTATGGAGTTTTGTAGGTGTCACCTAATGCAAATGAGCTGCAGCATGCGCACACTTTGCACTTTACGGCTGATTGGCGTTTATCGACATACGCACGTGTCTACGAAGAAAATCAGCATTACCGAAACGTTCGTAAATCTGTCCGAAATTTATTTAGTTCAGTTTTCACTTATGAAAACATTCTCAAACAACTTTAGTAATGTCAAGTTACTTCCTGTTTCAACTTTTGTGATGGCTAAGAAAGGGTTGTTACGGTAATCGATATATAAAACCAGACTTCAGGACTTCAGGGATCAGATCATTGTAATTAGGCCACCTTTGTGTTTGTACTAAAGGAAAATAATATTTAAAAAAAAAAAAAAACAGCAAATGGATGGATGTATTGGCTACTTTTTTGCAAACCAGTGTGCGGAAACGCGGCGTATGGAACTGCACAATCGAAACACAGTTTGGTACGACTGTACCATTATAACTTTAGCGAATATTTATCCATCTCAACGTCCACTGAGTCCTTTTAAAAACGTGCATGGGTGTCTTTTTTGTGACATACTGCATGTGGAAATAGCACTTACAATAAAATCATTATCTATAGGGATATAGCATGACATTCTCCATATCTAAACTGTATTGCAGAGTTCTGTATTGTGGTACGCCTCTATGGCGAAATCTTTACACATCTACACACAGTGTCAAGACAAATAAATGCCTGTGCGCAACATGTGACCACAGAGGCAAGGAGAAGAATAAACAGCGCTGCTGTCAGGGAGAGTGGAGAGAGAAAAGGAAAAGAAGAGACAGAGAAAAACGCAGCGTTTTGTTCAGTAATAAGCGGTTGTAATAGGTTCGAGGTTGTGAGCAGGAGGTTAAAGTACAGCGATAAACGGAAACGGAGCGATCAGTATCCGTGGGGGAGCGGCCATTCCACTGCCATCCGGCCCTAACCCTCAATTACACCACGTCCTGGCCAATGTGGAGCTCCATCTATTAACTCAATACAGAGAGCAAACAGGAACCAGATGATACACTGAATCACAGAACTATACATATATATATATATACATATACATACAGTACCATGAAAACGTAATGCCTGATTTTTTTCTATTTTTGCATACTTGTCTAACATAATTGTTTCAGATCTTCAAAGAAGATTTATAATAATAATAATAATAATAATAATAATAATAATAGTGTGCTGGAAAGGTTCTATCTAAGTGATGATTAGATTCAGCAGGGTGGCAGTAATCAAGCCTGGGTGTGTCTAGTCTAATTGAACACACTTATCAATCAAATTTGGTTAATTGTTTGATTCAGTAATTAAGGGGGCAATTATTTTCCACCCAGGACCAGTTAGACCAGGTGTTGGATATTTTTTTTTCTTCAATAAATGAAACAGTCATGTAAAAACTGTAATTTGTGTTTTGTCTTATGTCTGAAGATCTAAGACAATTAAATGTGACAAATATAAAAAAAAAATACAAGAAATCAAGATATACATGCTTTTTCACAGCACTGTATATAGGGTAAGGAATAATGGCTTGTTTCTCTGATGTAGTGTCCAACAGTGATGGGAGTCCGATTATTTAAATCAGCGCACCAATAAGTTTCGACTTAAATGGATCGATTTATTGCAAACCAGACAGTTTGACGTTTTTAGGGGGCCAAGCACCAAAGGTACGTATACACATTACACGTTTTCTTCTTCTTCTTCTATTTATTATACTAATGCTTCACATGCTGTTTATGACATTTGGCGTAGTGATAGAGGACAGTCTCAGCTACCCTCATGGCAAATTTTGTGTACGCCATTCGAGCACTCTAGCACCATCAACAGGGCAAATTTGGAAATCCCATCCGTATGCAATAATAACTCATAACGCAACATTGTAGAAATGCAACGTCAAATCCAGATTCTTCTTTCTGTTGAGCTCCTGGAAGGTGCGGAGTGTTCAAAACAAATTTGCGATTTGCCAAACAGAAGCTTTTCGCTTCTTCTGCTACAAACATCGTCCAATTATCATGAACGTTGGATCACAGCATCATGAGACCAACGCGAACAAAATGTGTTTCTTGAATTTTTGATATAATTGATAGTTTGTCGTTAACACACAAACAAATTTAAGGGTGAAGTTGCCAAACAGGAAATAAGGCCATTTCTCTGCAACACATATTGACCTGAATTAACAAACAAGCTTTGATTTGATTAGGCTACTGAAAACAGGAAGTGAGGCAATAACTCAGCAATGGCATAATGTTTTGTCATCGGATTTGGTACATTTCCTTGGGAACAAGCGCTTATGCACCCCATGGCTTCTGGTCTTCCTCCGTCACTAAGGGATGGGGTTATAAAGTGCTTGGCCCCTTAATCGCTGCTTGCAGCTATAGTTTGGTCAGTGATTGCTCTTCTTTGTGTAACTATGGCTGAAATTGTTTCAGGAACTCATGCTCTGCCTTCTAATCATCTACATAACCTTATGTTGCATCATATTTTTATAAAATCTATTTTTGATAATTATTAAATAAAAATATTTCAATAAAATCAGCAAGGTTCTACAAAAATACACTGATTAATACAAATACAAATGCTTCATTACGATACTGATTCTGATACATTGACTACATACACACCACATCTTCAACAAGCTGCAGCACACACACCGCTGAGAGTCAAACACACAACACACCAACAACTCAGGTGGTAAAAAGAGGTTCCTGGTTTCTATGGAAACATTTAGATTAAATCACACAGCAAAAGTAACATCGCCTACATTAAAATAAAAAAAGGAATCATATATTTGATTCGGCTCACCTTAAAGATTCGGCTCAAACTCATTGTTTAGAGATGGCAGGAAACCGACACACACATCTGTGCATTTATAACAAATGATATAACAAAATTAAGGTACAATGGATGCTCTTACACCCTGATTTGAATATTTAATTTTGTTAATTCTTGATTTATTCTGATAATTTATAAAATTGTTTATGTACAAAAGGTATTACTGAGGCAAGCAATGTCCGAGGAGAGTGTGACGCTAAATTTAAAACCTTCAGCTCATCAGCTACAAGCAGAGGAAGTGTGTAAATCAGATTTGTAGCTGTCCTGTTCGTGTAGAGTGTGTTAAACGATTTTATCTCTGAACCTTTAGAAGTCACTTCCCCTTCACACTGCATAATTTTTAACAAGTCTCAGAAAGGAAAACCGAGACACTGCACTTTTCTCTACTCGCCTTTTCATCAATTCAAATAAAAAAAAAAAAAATACGTCTTTCAGGGTTTTTTATGAATGTGTCTAAACTGACTGTCGGTATAAAACACTGCGTCTCTCCTCCAGTTAATTAATATTCACTTTGATATGTTGCCTCAGTCTTTCATCTTCACATCATAAAGCTCAGTTTGGATTCAGAAATGGATCAAGAGCGCCCCCTACAGACACACACACACACACACACACACACACACACACACACACACACAAAGTATGACCCTGGACCATTCAATACATCACCTATAAATGAGATATTTGTAGATTTACACACGTTTATGAAAGACATTTTAGATTTCTAATCTCATGTTTAATTACGCTCATCAGCCCTAAAGAGTTTTGCAAAATCTTAGAAAGTCTTAGACAATCCATTAATTTTATTTTGTTTCCATCATGCTCCTTTTCTACATATCGTGCTGGTTATAGGAAAATAATCAACAACACGTGATGTGGTGATGGAGGGAAGTAACTGTTAGCCCCTTGAAGCTGATTATTTTCCCATAACCGCACATCCTGAAGTGTTTTATTCCTCTCACACCACAGCAATTCACCAGCGGTTACAATCTACTCGTTTATTAAAGAGCGACACTGTACTTGTTATCCATTTTTAGTCACATTTTGTGTCATTTCCTGTGTCTTACAAAAAAAAAACTAAACAAAACAAAAACAAATGCAACCTCTGACTGTTAGAAAGCGCTGACACCGGAGACTCCTTCCATAAGCGTTATCGAAACGCGTCCTCACAGAAAACTTGACATCAGTTATTCAATTACACAGTTTTAATGTCTGTTTATGTGGAGCGTCTGCTGTACAAGTCCCTGTGAATGAGCTGTTACTATAGAAACAATCACGTATTATGTTTTTCCCTTTCCCTCATTTTAAAGCCTATAGCAGGACTGACCGTCACAGTCTGTGTTTTAATGTGTCTGTGTCTGTGTCTGTGTGTGTGTGTGTGTGTGTGTGTGTGTTGAAGAAAGAAAGCCGGCTGTGCTTTTGGCTCTCTCACTTTTTCACACACATGTGCAGTTAAACAGCTGGAGAGCTTAACACAGACTTAAACCACACATGCGGTGTGCATATGCAGTCTTGTAAGAAAGACGCAGGTGTGTGTGTGTGTGTGTGTGTGTGTGTGTGTGTGTGTGTGGAGGGTCTTCAATTCCATCTGTCTGTGTGAAGCGTCTCGGCCTCCTCCATTTTACAGTGTGACGAGCAGACAGTTAAAACAGACAAGATAATCAGGATGTATGAGAGAGTCCATCTATTACTGTTAAGATGTGCTCGGAGACACACACACACATTTATACATACACACACATTTACACACACATTTATATACACATACACACACACACACACACACACACACACACACACACACTTATACACACACACCCTCAGAATCATATTTAATAAGAACAACTCACTCTTATAATCAATTCATTATTTTTAATTCTCTAAGATCATTTTTAATCTGGAAAAACTAAAAACAACAATTTTATAATAATTATAATTATTATATTATAATAAACAATGTGTAAGTGGACACGACGATGATAAGACACCACCTGGAAAACCCGTTTGACCCCGAGGAGGAGAAGGAAAAAAAAAAATATCCCAAAGGAACAAAATTTCATGTACATGTGTGTAAATATGATACAGTACGTCCATCTGAGCGCTTTTACAAAAGACTCATAACTTAAACGTCTTTAAATCAGGAAGGAAAAAAACCAGTTCAGAATCTAAACATTGGTCTGGAGCTTCGAAACGAGCTCGAGTTCATCTGGGTCCTCCATAAAGTCACACACACACGCGCACACACACGCGCACACACACGCGCACACACGCGCGCACACACACGCGCACACACACGCGCACACACACGCGCACACACACGCGCACACACACGCGCACACACACGCACTTTCAGTTTTCTAACAATTTAATCCTCAGTCCCAAAGCCTGCCCCTGTGTTGCACTTGTCCTCCAAACACTTGTGTCCCCACACACACACACACACACACACACACACACACACACACACACACACACACACACACACACACCTCAAACAGCAGCTCCACAAATGACCCCTCGACAGTTTGAGCTTTGTTCAGTGCCTTGGCTCCAGTCTTTCGTCTTCCACACACTTAACACACGACAGTGTTTGTCTACGGCTGCATTAACACCTGCTGCGTTCGTTTATAATTCCGGCCTTATTTTATTTCCGTCATCGTCGCACAGCTCCTGAAACGGCTACGACTCTCTACGACTGTAGGCCTTTTTTTACTTTTAGACGTTTGTTCTAGTTTTTAAGTTCCTCGAAAAAATAAACAATGACTGCTGATGTCTTTTATTTTAACAATGGCACGTATTACTTGTTTATATCTTAGCTTATTATTGGTTTAGCTTTATCATTAGGGGTGTAACGAGTCGGCGATTCGGATCGATGCATTCGATGAATTGAAAACGAGACGCTCGAAATGAATCGATGCAACAATCATAATTCGATTATTATTCATTAGAATTAATTCTAAATCGATTATTACTGAAAAACTGCTAGCAAGTCGATTTGGCCCTAACTTTGTAACGTGATATTTTTTAAAACAGTTCTTCTCTACGTCATTATTATTCGCGAATTAATGCTAACCCCAGTCTCTGAACAAAGTTGGTCACATGTCAATCAGAGGTTAATAAACTGCATCGTATCGTAGCAGATTCAGTGGTATCATCTGATAGTGGTATCGTCTGTAAGCCTGAGGTTTACACCCCTAATTATTATTAATACTGTTTGTGTGATAAAAAGAATTGCTGCAGATAAGGATGCATCAATATGCATCAGCTATCAGTTCAATATCGAGCTTGTTTCCTCGTACTCATAAAAAAAAAAAAAAAAAAACACTCCGATACAGTGATATTATGTGGCGTAATCCCAGTGTACGTGATCGCGCTAATGAGCAGTGAGAGCGATTAATGAGCAACGCAAACATCAAGACAAGGAACTACGGCAGTTCTGTACGATACAGCTAACCAGATAAACATCTTTATGGTGTTTATTAGACAGCGAGAACGGCCGAAATGAGTGCGTGCAACAGTATCGACGAGCGCAAGGTGCTGTGAATTGAGAGAGAGAAAGAGAGAGCACTTCAGTTCAGCGAGCACTGAGCACTGAGATGATTCATGGAGCTCGTTTTTAAAGACCACGCTCACTGATACTGCTAAAACATAGCACGAGGAGTTAACAGCACACATCCACGACCAACACGTACAGCGCTGTACGTCATGCTCCGTGACGTCACTGACTGATTCATACTCAATACGCGCCTCATTTTTAGTATCTTTAGTATCATTTTTATAAGAAAAAACGGTATTGATGTTGGTGCATCCCTAGCTGCAGAGATGACGCCTGGTGTTATGTCATCATCATCATCATCATCATCATCATCATCATCATCATCATCCAGCCCCCTACTGGATATATTTTGAACTGCAGTATCAGACATACTTAAAATTCAGGTGAATGCTGAAAAAGAAATATAATCCATTAAATTAAGGATGGTTTTGAGATCACGTATTCAGATACTCGTTCCAAAAACAATAACGAATATTCAAAGCCCCGGTTTTATAAAATATTAATGTAGCTGCCATTTTTATTTGCCATAATGCTTTGTCTCTAATGCTAATATTAAACTACATCCTCATTATTAAAGCAAAAAATATTAATAAACAATCAGCGTTTATATGCAAAAAATGACTTGGTGGCTAGTAAGCTAGCATTCGATACTAACGCTCGGGCACACTCGTTCTCTTTAGAGTCAAAAGGAAGGATTTTTATTTAATGTAATTAACATGTAAGCGCTCATTAAGACAAATTTCTCCGTGACAACAAACGTGATGAAGCAATTCCGACTCCAAATCACTGGTGTGTAAGAAATTTGTAAGAAGTAAATGTTTATCACATCATCAGTGTGACGTATCGCGAGAGTTTAAAACAGGTGATTAAACGTGAAGGGTAAGATGTAAACAGATGAGTCATGGGTCACCCCGGGGAGGGCAGCGATGACGGAAGAAAGGGATTGTGGTCCGCCTGAGATTCTGATCCGTTGGAGACAAAAGCTACGGATCGCGATCTTTAGTTTATCTCCGCCTCGGGCACATTGAGCGAAATATCACGTGTCTTTTCACTGCAGAACCCGAGAGGGAGAGAAAGCGAGAATCACAGCGTCACACACACCTGTTCCTCGGATGTGGTAGGGGCTGGGTTTCATCACACACACACACACACACACACACACACACAGGACATGTGGGAGAGCGTGACCGCATACGAGGAAGGAAAAACTATCCACTTTCATGGATATCGTGTTCTAAGACGCTGGCCCGAGGTCACACATTCCAGAGCTTTATCCTAATCCCGGTGTTATTAGTCAGCTCATTACATCTCTACGCTAATGATCACATGGAGGTTAACGACAGAGTCTGAACCCTTTAAAACTCAGAAGAGAAAGAACGTGTGTATTAAGAAAAAAAATGGGAGGAATTTCAATAATAATAATAATAATAATAATAATAAGGTAGGAAGGCTACTAAAAAGCAGTTCCAGTAAACACTACCGACTGAGGAAGAGAAAGATTTTCGAGCCTGGTGTGTTTTCCAGCACTGTCGCTCATCGAGGACACACACACACACACACACACACACACACACACACACACACAGAGGAGGTCAGAACAACCGCATCAAAGTAGCAAGAACCTCTGCGGTCGATCAACAGCATCGAGTCGCTCCGAACAACAGCGATGTCCGTATAAACATGGAGGACTCCATGCCGCTTTATCGACACCTGTCTCACTCCCACTGGAGAGACGTCGACGATAAAGAGAGAGAAAAACCGAGAGACAGATAGATAGAAAGAAAGAAAGACTCTGTTTACACCTGCCTGCTTAACACATCTGGATTTCACTTAAACGATTTTAAAGGTGCGATGTGTCATTTTTAAAATTGTTTCTACAACCGTAGAAGTATTTCAAGATATTTAAGAAACAACTTCAGGAAGCTTCATTTCTAATCTCTCTCTCTCTGTATCTGTTTTCTTTTTAACTGCTTCTGCTCTGGAAATTATGCTGCGTTCGGCTAAAACTCTGAAATTTTCGTCCTCCGATTAGGAAAAAAAAACAAAGAAAATGCTCGGAAAGACGGGAAAATCTCCTGAACTCTGCGTTCAGCACGTGACGACATGTCAACATGGCCGCTCACACCGTCAACAGTAAACAAAACATAGTACAGTTTATAGCAGTATTTACTTTAAATCCATCAACTACTTGGTTAAATCTATAACACTGACCGTACAGCTTTAAGAAAAAAAATACATCACCTCATGATCACTAATGTTAGTTGGCTAGTTTCATGCTAATAAAACACTTTTCCCCACTTTGTAGGCTGAATCGCATAATTCCGAGTTCCCATTTCCGAGTGAAGTCGAACGCAGCATCCGTTCTCCAAACAAAACAAAGTCCTGAAGTGCTGAAATACGCTGAGCTCCGCCCTTTTTTTCCATAAAAGGCAACTCTCAAAGAGTTTTAACAGAGAGAGAAGAAGGGAAGGTTGTGGAAATTGAAAAGCGGAAGTCTTGTCGGCGTTTATGTTGCGATTGTAATCGGCTTTACAGGCAGCAGAGAGGCGTAAAAATGACAAACCGCACCTTTAATCACACGCGTCTGCACTTCAGACGTGTCGCCGGGGTGAAAGCTGATTTGTGCGTTGTGTATAATAATCCACAACTACTGATAACAAACCTTCGAACAACCTTCTAATGATGTTCTTTCTTTTTATTTTTATTCCCTTACCCGGACGCTAACCCAAACAACATGTTGAAAATGGCGTCGTTTGATTCTGGTCGGCCATTTTGCATTCTGTGACCTCGAAGCTATTAAGTAGCAGAGATCAATTTGGGCGTTACGTGAAGAATTACGTCAAAATTAGGAAGATTTTTTTTTTTTGTCATTAAGAATACACCATTATTCCTGATTTCCTGAATTATTATTAATTTCACAAGGGTGAGTCAAATGAAAACTTTTTTAAAATTTTTAATCCACATAAGTGTCACATGTCTAGATAAACTCCATTTCGCTCAATTCAAGTGTTCTTTTGATTCAATTTCAATTACATTTCAATTTGTTGCAGGTTTTAAGGTTCTCACTTGACTCTCACTTGATAATTCTATTCATTTTATATAATTAATTAGATATAAAAAAACAAATTAAATAAATGCTATAAAAATATAATTAATTCATTTTATATTTAATATTTATTTTATGTAACTAATGTATCTGATTTTTTTTTTTATAATTATAGATCTCTTATTGCTAAAGGAAACTCAGTGGTTTATTCTGGATAATAAAATCTGTCGAAATAGCTAATAAATAAGTAAATAAATAATGTACACAATTCTACATTACTATTCTGTAATGCATAATTGAGGTCATGGAGCATTCAAAAGGATTTGGGGTTGGGTTTAAATCCATTTTAAAGAAGTCTTGGGTGAATTTCGAGAAATTCACGAAACAGGAAGTGTAAACGGGTCAGAGAGAGAGAGAGAGAGAGAGAGAGAGAGAGAGAGAGAGAGAGAGAGAGAGACAGAGAGAGAGAGAGAGAGAGAGAGAGAGAGAGAGGTGTGTGGGAGGTCCTCAGGTGTGCTGGGTTGCCAGTTCTTGGCCGATGAACCTACGCAGACGCTCCAGGTACTGGCTGTAGAGCTCGATGTCGTTGTGCCCCGCCCCCTCCACCCACAGCGGCTCCACGGCTTTGGGGCAGCGCTCGTACAGAGCCAGGCCGTGCGAGAAATCGATCACCTCGTCCTCCGTCCCGTGGATGATCAACACCGGAGACGTGATCTTCGACACCTTCTCTATGCTGCAGACAGAGAGACAGAAAGAGAGAGAGACAGAAAGAGAGAGAGATAGAAAGAGAGAGAGAGAGAGAGAGAGAGAGAGAGAGAGAGAGAGAGAGAGACGGAAATAATCAATAATCAGACCTATAGACTGACTTCCACTTCCATATTCACTTCTGCTAACATTTTCCTACGTTACCCACAATGCCGTTCGACAACCTGCTGACAGCGGCGCAGCCTTCGCTTCATCTCTAACAGTAGTCTAACAGTAAAAGATCTCGGTGTGATTATAGACTCTAATCTCTCATTTGAGGCGCATGTAGATAATGTAAGCAGGTTAGCATTTTTCCACCTCAGAAATATCGCTAAGATTAGAAATATACTTTCGCTAAGTGATGCTGAAAAACTAGTCCATGCATTTATCACGTCCAGATTAGATTACTGTAATGCTTTACTATCTGGATGCTCGTCTAGATGCATAAATAAGCTTCAGATAGTTCAGAACGCAGCAGCGAGGGTCCTGACTAGGACTAGGAAGTATGAGCATATCACGCCAGTCTTATCTACATTACACTGGCTCCCAGTAAGATTCCGCATCGATTTTAAAATATTACTCCTAACCTATAAAGCATTAAACGGTCTCGCTCCGCAGTATTTAAGCGATATGTTAGTACCTTACGTTCCGCCGCGCCTACTTCACTCTAAGGATGCAGGCTGTCTATCAGTACCACACATTGCCAAAACCACGGCAGGGGGCAGAGCTTTCTCTTACCAAGCCCCAAAATTATGGAATAGTCTCCCAGTTAATGTACGTGAAGCAGACACGGTCTCAGTGTTTAAGTCGAGGTTGAAGACTTATTTATTTAACCTAGCATTTAGCGACTAGTGTTTTTATCAAAGGAGTAGATCTGGGGGACTCGTGGATGTCGAGTTTTATCTCCACACGGTGACTGTGAGTGTACCTAACCACTTTCCTTCTCCTTCTGCCGAGCTACACTCCTGAGCTGCCGGTGATCCAGACCTCCCCCCCCTTCACTCTGGACCTGTCCACCGGCAATGCTTCATACTGCCACGAAAACGCTTCAGCTGTTTTCCATGGACTACACCAACACACATTGTGCTCACACACACGCACACTACAGTGTAAACCCATATGAGGATGGGTTCTCTGTTGAGTCTGGTTCCTCTCAAGGTTTCTCCCTATCACCATCTCAGGGAGTTTTTCCTTGCCACCGTCGCCCTGCTTGCTCATCAGAGACGTCACACACACTTCACTTTACTTTTGTTTGTGTAAAGCTGCTTTGAGACAATGACCTGTGTAAAAAGCGCTATACAAATAAAAATGAATTGAATTGAATCTCTACCTAAAGAGAGCGATGCGGCGGCGCTTTAGTCCTTCAGCCCGCCAAGCTCTCTCACCTCATCATCTGATCAAACAAATCAGCTTACAAAAACTATCATGCTACTTCACCGCGCTCGTCACCTCGCCCATCGCTCACTAGCCGAGCCTCTGCGTCGTTTAGCTGCACTGCATTCTGGGACGTTCTGGGGCGACATTTCTCATTGTCACTCCGCACTTTTTTACTGTTACTACACGTAACATAACTGCACATTTTGTACATTACTGTCTTTTTTTTTTTTAACATTTCCATACAAACATTTCTTATTTCTTATTATTTCTTACTTCTTATTTTTAATTTGGTTATCTAAATGCTGAGGAGGAGCAGGCCAGGTTTTCATTTCACTGCAAGTTATATACCGTGTATAACCGTGTATGTGACAAAGAAAAATCTTTTTCTCGATTCCAGCGTTTGCGTCGACGTCTCCGCTACTTCTACTCTGGATTTCTTCTGAATATGACGTTCGTGAGAAAGAGAATCAGAGAAACCCTGAATCTTAACCTTTAAGTTTGAGATTGTTGAAATTTTTTCTCCTCACTCTACTGAAACTGCGCTAGCAATAAAAAAAAAAGCGCCAAGACGTAGGAGTGAGCGATATGACAAAGATATCACATCTCAGTCTCATGCTCAGAGACGGATCTGCGATACATGATATGCTTGATGATATTTTATTTCACGTCTACAAAAATAATTGTATTTTTACGATTAAAAAAAAAAAAAGCATTTTTATTTATAAAACCGGGAATGGGAGCAAAAACATTTCTAAAGATTAAGGACAAAATTTTAAACATCAGATCAGCTGCTCAGTGTCAGTCTGTAATTATTTTTAAAAAAATTTAATTTTTATTTAAACAAAAGAGATATCACGATATCTCAGCAGCATAATTTATCACGATATTGATGTTCATCGTATCGCCCAGCCCTAACCAGAATAGCTAAGCACATCGTACTTGTTTCTTATGCTTTATTATTTATGGCATCTCTCATGAAGAGTGCATGTAATGTTATTAGATTTGGAAAAAAAAAAAAAAAGCTTGTTTACGATCTCAATGTTTCGTAACTGATTTTAAGGAGCATACAGAGAGATTGCTATAACACGTCACAGGAGTTTATATATAATTATGCACGCAGATGGCGTAATCCCTCTCCGAATCTTTGATCCTACTGATCCTATCAACATCGCACAGGTCTTACTGTACCTGGATGAGGGAGGTTACAGAGCGCAGAAGGTCACTAGAGGGCGCCAGACACGCATCGTTACGTATTCGATATTTATATCATTAATACTGTGATACTGTGTGTAAAGTCGCACAATCCTAAAACTATTCTCAGTGCGTGTCGTGCTGTTGTAGGAAAATAATCAACAGTGGTGAGCGGTGTGATGAAGCCGAGTTGCTGCTGCCACCCTGAAGTCGATTATTTTCCTTTAACAGCACGTCCTGAAGTCTTTTATTCGTCTTATACGGCAGCAATTCGCCAACGATTACAACTTCTCATTTATTAAAAGGACATCACATCATCCTTTTTATCCATTTATAGTTGCATTTAATGCTGCAGAACATCCACAAAATGAGTTCATCACTTACGTTATAGCAGCTATCAACAGCCGTTCTATCACAGCCTCTCTTTTCTCTCGAGAAAAAAAACAAAAACAAAAAAAAAAAAAAAAAAACGCAGCTTGTCACGTAACCGAGAAACAGGAAAGCAAAAACTCGTCTGTTTTCTCAAAGCACTGACACTGGAGACTCCTTCCATTACAGTTAAATAAACCTTCTCCTTACAGCAACCTTCAGCGCTGTGGTATAAAATTTACTACACATGTTTAATAATATATATTAAATATTATATTTAATTGCTCTCTTACGTTCTCTTATGTTTCAGTGTTATATTTTAGCTCACATTGTTCGGCATCGCTCGTGTGTTTACGTAATCGGACGTCTTCGGACAAATCACGCCGTTTTCACGCACAGCAAGACATAAAAGCTCCGTGTTTGGTGTGTGAAGGAAAAGAAACGCTGTTGGGACGAACGGATGCGATCTTTGTGTCAGCCGAGAGAAAAGTAACCATCGGTTTCTAAAAGCAAACAGCGCTGAAGTGAACGCACTCCACTGCAGCCTCCAATTATCCTCTCACGCAGTCAGAGAGGAGCACAGCTGTGTGTGTGTGTGTGTGTGTGTGAGAGAGAGATGATGCGACTCTTATCAGGAATAAATGGTGTGTCCTTGAAGAAGGATTCTTATTAACGAGTAAATTACAGAAAACATACAATTTGTGATGAGGCAGTAAGTAAGGAATAAAACGCCGTGTGCTGTTACAGGAAAATAAGCGACGTGGTGAAGCGGAGTTACTGTTACCTCCCTGAGGTTGATTATTTTCCTGTAACAGCACATCCCCAAAGTGTTTTACTCCTCTTACACCACAGCCATTCGCCTTTTTTTTTTTTTATTTATTTTTTTAAATTACAGAGTAACGTCATTTACTTTTTACCCGTTTATAATTCCATTAAACATCTGTGGAACATGATGTTCACTCTGCCTCTGTTTCTCTTAATTCCTTCTTTTAATGTCACTCAATTCTCTCTCACTACACCTCTTTTACCATCTCTTTTCACCTTTTCTTTCTTTCTTTCTTTCTTTCTAGTATTCGTCACATTCTTTTTCTGTTTTTCCTCACATGATTTCTTGTTCATCCTCTTTCCTTTCATTTCCCTTCCTTTCTCTCCCCTCCACTTCCCTTCTTTTCCTTTCTTTTCCTTTCCCTCTCCTTCACTTCCTCTCTCTCCCTTCCATTTCCTTTCTCTTTCTTTCCTTTTTCTACCCTTCCATTCGTTTGTTTCCCTTCCCCTCTTTTCCTTTCCCTTCATTTCTTTTTTCCTTCCTTTCTCTCCCATCCTTTTCCCTTCTTTTCCTTTCCCTTTCTCTTCCTTTCCTTTCCTTCTCTCCCTCATTTCCTTTTCCCTTCCTTCCCTCCTCATCCCTTCTTTTCCTTTCCCTTACCATCTTTTTTTCCTGCTTATTTCATGCTATTCCTTTGTTCTTTTTCCCCCTCCTTCCAGTCTCTCTCTCAATTCTCTCTCTCTTTTGTTATCCCCTTTTTCTGTTTTTATTTTCTTTTTTCTACATTCTCTTTCTCTCTCCCTCACCCATTCTTTCTTTTTTCCTTCCTTTCAATCCCTGCATCACTTTCACCTTTCTGTATCTATCTCCGAGTTCAAGCTTTTCAGACAAAGACCAAAAAAATAAAATAAAATAAAAAAGTAAGCCTTTTTAAGTTTTTACTGTTTTACTCTTTGTTTTTGCTCGTGTTGTTTTCGTTCAGTTTATCTGTATTTTTATTCTACAGCTGTTTGGATTTAGCTGAAGAGGACGTTCGAGCGTGTCGTGAGGGACTCACTTGGGGAACGCGTCGAAGCAGTAGGTCTTCTTGGTGTCGGGGAAGGCGACCCTCATGCCCGAGGTGAGCGGAGAGTGCAGGATGACGGCCGCACACTCGTACCGCGACGCCAGGTCCACCGTGGGCACCGTGCCGATGCTCTGCCCGTACAGGATGATGTTCTCGGGGCTGATGCCGTATCTGAGAGGACCAGAAAATATTTACAGCACATTAACTCACATAACACTGCTGGAGGATTTAAACAGCAATTTAACTGGTGTGGAATCTCGCACTCCGCTGATGACCAGAGGACGTCTCACTTTCCCTGTTCTGATTCCTGGTTCCTCTCAAAGTTCCTGCCTAATGTTCTGACGGAGCTCAAACTCACCACCACCATCATCATCCTCATCATCACCCTCATCCTCACTTCCTCCTGCTTTATCAGGGTCGAGACGCAGATGTCTGGTACACAGATAACGCTTTCATTTTAAACGTGCGGAAAGAAATTATTTGTGCATGAGGGGCATTTCATTACAGGATAGTCGATAGTCGATTTTTTTATTCCTTACTTGTACAAATAAAACTGATAGTAGAACATAATTAAAAAAAAAAACCAAACAAAACAAACAAAAACAACAATGCATTAAGCCGTGACCTTAGCAAAAACCCGTTCGGGAAAACTGACTTCCGGTTTCGGAATGCTTGTTTGTATTGGGAAGTGTCTCCTGTCAGTCATTTTACAGACACGCTACTCTAGATCCTGGTCCTGGGGGCGGAGCTTCATGAACATCATTTGAATGTCAGACCTACCTAACCTTCAGGAAAAACAAAAAAGACTAACCTAAAGACTTACCTAATGCACCTTGAAAACTGGCAACAGCAGAGAGAATACAAAATTTAAAAAAATATGAAAATAACAACCACTTCTTCTTCTTTTTTTTTAAATATGAACCTGGTGTAAGTGGAATATCGGCTGCGAAAATAACAGACTTCTCTTTACCTGCACGCTGCTCGTCTCTGCCTCGTCCATGACCTTATTGTCTGATATTGAGAAGCTTTACTGGCTGTTATTAATTACGTACAGAATAAAGACATGTGTATATATAACGGTTCTCCCAAAATTTCCAACATTCCGAACTGAATTATTGTCCACTGGACATTTGAACCTTTAGTCTGTGCCTTTGTAGTACTTTTTACTTAAAAAGGCGCAGGTATACTTTTTAAATCTTTACTTTAAAAGGTAATTATCTTCTGTCTTTTTAAAGACATTTCCAGGTTAAAGGTACACATTAAAGGTAGAAAAGCTAACGGCAGAGACATAATAAATCATAAACACGCTGCTGTTAGTGTCAGTGTTGTGTGTGTGTGTGTGTGTTACCGCGTGCGTAGAGCCTGCCACGCCGCGTCGATGTCCGCGTACAGGTTCTTCTCGGACGGTTTTCCCGTGCTCACGCCGTAGCCCGAGTAGTCGTAGGAGAAGATGTTGCAGTTGATGCGCGTCCCCAGACCGATGTAAAAACTGCTCATCTGCCCCAGATCTACAGCGTTACCGTGGGAAAAGAGCACGGTGAACCTGCCCCACACACACACACACACACACACACACACACACACACACACACACACACACACACACGTTCAATCACAATGCGTTTAATCATTACATTAAGACTTTATTTTCTTAAACTATAGATTTCTGTTTACAACATTTTTTAAATTTACGATTCATGCTTTAAAGTCAGGCTGCTTTTCCCCCGTTAGGTCTCTTTCTTTCTTTCTTTCTTTCTAGATAGATAGATAGATAGATAGACAGCACTGCACCATTGTGGAAGCACAGACACAATACTACACAAATATAAGTGCATATTTATCATTTATCATTTATCAATATAGATTATAAACCACCAAACACAATAAAGCTATAAAATTAAATAAGTTAGTTGTGATCAACAAGTCACGCAAGTTAAAGTGTACCATAAAAATAAATGCACAGGATTTAAAAACAAATTTACAGGATATATCAGAGTTTAAAACTGGCTTTTATTATTATTTAAATATCATTTTATTTTTATTAATAAAATCATCTGATATTAAATCTACACAGACGTTTCGATATTGGAGAAAGCACGCTGATAAAACTGCTTTTTTTTTTTTTATAAGCGGATATATTTACCTCCGTCACATCTGTATTAGTAACAACATTTACTATGATGCTTGAAACACTGCTATTGAAAGGTTTAATGTGTGTGTGTGCGTGTGTGTGTGTGTGTGTGTGTGTGTGTGTGTGTGAACGCGCTGGTCTGGATGCTGTGGCTGAATTCTGGCAAAAACAGCAGATTTTGTTTTCTTTTTTTTTTGGTCTAACTTCAGAAAACCATAAATAATAATGCTTTCTACGGCCTGTGAGCTTAGGATCATATTAAATCAGGTTGAAATAATAATAATAATAATAATAATAATAATAATAATAATAATAATAAATAATAAAGTGGTGACTTCAGAGTGATTAAGTTATTAAAGTGTAATTAAACGTGGAATGACGGCTGGATGGACGGGGCTTTGGGAGCTACACAGGGCTTTCATGGTCATTATTATAATCTTTCCTATTTTAAAAAAAAATATATATTAAATGAAAAGTAAATAATCAAATAAAAAATAGAATTCACTTCCTTTTAGAAAATCAGTGTGTTGGCATGTTTTAGTGGATGAGTTTACTTTTACACAGATCACACCCTGGATCAATATTTAGCTTAAAATGTGCAAACTTTACACTGGACTGAAGAACTGTGTGTGTGTGTGTGTGTGTGTGTGTGTGTGTGTGTGTGCGTGTGAAACCAGTGCAACCAGATAATTGTGTTGTAAACTAATTAAAGAGGAATGCGTTTTTATCTAAAACAGCCTGCCACGTTTCTTCAAACACGTCCGTTCAGGTCCTCGTCTCAGCGCTGTTGTAACCAGGCCAAAGGTTCGAAATGATATCAGCGGCGTCAGGAAAGAGAAATGAGGTCAGACGTATACAAACGATTTCCCCGTGAGACCGGCGTCGCAGTTTTAAGCCTATTTAATCCCTAACCAATTATCAACAGCGTTAACGTTAAGGTTTAACACTTTGTTGATTTTAATCTGGGTCAAAAGGTTAAAAGACCGTTTCCTGTGAACTCAAAACACTCTCTGGTTACCGTTTACGCCATCGCTGCGTCATTTCAAGCACCAAAACACTCCTAGCGTGAAATGGTGGAAGGGGGCGGGGCTTCCAGAGAGCGTCAGTTAATATCTGCTGGTTTTTTATATTTTATTCGGCTCTTTTTGGAGTATTTTGGAGAATGTTTTCTCCAATGTTAAAATACGGAGCTCAAAATGAACACAAGATCGGACAGGTCTAATCCCGCCTTTTAAATATTTATTTTTATTTTCTATTTCACTCCTCACCCACTCTTTACTCAGTTTAATATTCACGCAGAACGTACAGCCTTTAGGCCCGTGTCAGTAACACAATCGTCTTAATCGGGTCATTTATGCAGAAAATAATCGAGCTGTGTGACGGAGGGGTGAGCGATATGACAAAAATATCTCATATCATGATATTTCAAGACATTTCTACGATACACAATTTGTGTCAAGATCTATAGGTTTGGTTTATAAATAAATAAATAAATAAATAAATAAATAAATAAATAAATTGCACGTCACATTTCAAAGGTGAGTTTAAAAACCTTTAAAAAGTGAGTTTGATGATTACTTTTATTTAAAGTCTCCAAAAATAAATTAGCAGTAAAAATGAGAAGAAAAAAAATACTTAATTTTTTAATATAAAGATTTTTTTTTTTTTACAATTTTAAATAGTTTAAATAGAAACGCTAACATTAAATCAACATTTAAAAATGTTCATAAATTATTTTAACACTAAATAAATAATTATTAAAAAGATATCGCAATACCTGTGATAGTTTTATAAAGTGTATCGTGACATAATTTATCATGATAATATTATATCATCACTTCGCCCAGCTCTAGTGTGACGTTGTTTTAAAAAAATAAATAAATAAATAAATAAATAAAAATACGCCTCGGAAAAACCCGAAAAAACACAAGTCAGAATACTAATCAATAAAGGTTATAATTTGAATTCTTTTACTTCAGGCCATGGCTCTTGCACTTTAATTAAAGCGAGCGACAGGAAGGAAGCCGTGGGTCTCAGTGCTCAGTGCTCGCAGACGTGAAGTGCTCTCACGTGCGACAGTTTACGAATAACGTCGCAGGTCACGGCTCATTTTTAAGGCTCACGCTCACGGAACCTGCTCTACACGCACTTTATTAAACATACCGCTTTAACACCATAAACTGAGCAACGTTCAGTGCACGTTCGTTTTTATTTTTTATTTCTTTCTTTAATGTTCACACAACAGCTACGCTACGCAAGACAGTCGGATCCTTTTCGTACAGTCTTGGTATAGGAGCGTGAATCTTTGGGTTGACAGCGAATCGAATCGATTCACGATTCGTTGGTTTTCGATCGGATTCAGAAGTGATTTTTGGAAAATTTAGAACGATTCGATTCGATTCACTTGACAAAGATTTGATACGGAAATTCAATTCAGTAACTTGTTTAAACTTCTTACTGTGTTCATGTGTGTCTTTCGATGATTAGCATGAAATAACTCAATAAATAAACAAACCGGACGCAGTTACCACGGTAACACAGTTAACCACCACTGGTGCACGGGATCCTCCGCAGTCCTAATCAGCCTGTGACTCACTCTTCCTGATCGCCAAGCGGAATTCCTCTAACGCCGTACTTCCTGTGTGGACTTATTTGTATATCTAACGCTAGAATTAATCCGGTTTTAAAATAGACGGTTTTGACATTTGACTAAAAGACAGACTGAGAGCTTAATCTGACAGATCTGCAAGTCGTGATCTTTTATCTCACACACACACACGCACACACACAAACAAACAAACAAGAGGTGAAAAGAAACAAAGAGGTGATGTCTGAAAAAGAAGAAAATGCAAAAAAGGGAGGAGAGAGAGAGAAGGAGGATGTGAGTGGTGTTTAAAGATACCACACACACTGAGGGAGAGGAGGAGGGGGGGAGAGAGAGAGGGGGAGAGAGAGAGAGAGAGAGAGGGAGAGAGAGAGGGAGAGAGAGAGAGGGAGAGAGGGAGAGAAAGAGACAAGGGGGCAGAGAGAGAGGGAGAGAAGGATGGAGAGAGAGATAGAAGGATGGGGAGAGAGGGAGAGAAAAATGGGGAGAGAGAGGGAGAGAGAAAGAGAAAGATGGGGAAAGAGAGAGGGACGGAGAGAGAGAGAGAGAGAGAAGGATGGGGAGAGAGACGAAGAGAGAAAATAAAGATGGGGAAGAGAGAGAGAGAGAACAAGAATGAAAGAGCAAAGAGGCATGTAAATGAGACGAGAGGAAAGATAGATTTACATGTGTGAGGAAGTCTGACGCAGACACGCTGTGAATATATTCGGAATATACAAATACAGATACGAATACAAGACGGACTATTCGTTCTTTTTTTCGTTTTTTTTTTTTTACAAAAGCTTGCCGGAAACGTTCACAGGGCGTTCGGTGAACGCTGGAGGTGTGTAATCGGGACTGGGATCCTCAGGTTTTTACTTTGGTATGTGTGCGAGTGAGCCGTCAGACGCGAAGCCGAACCTCACGTTCATTAACGCGGATTAACAGCATCCTTAGTAACCGCCTGGTCAGCGTCACGGCGATTCGGTTACATTAGGATTTTTACATTTCCTAAAATTTCTCCGTGTCAGTGTGTCTCACCGTGCCGTGGGAGCGCAGCGGATGTACATGCAGCCCACTCGGTTCCCTCGACTTGAGCGCGTCAGGAACACCTCGGTGACGTCCAGCTCCCGCTGAGAATATTGAAACTCGGCCCGTTCTGTGAGATGGAGCTTCCAGCGCCCCTCTCCTCCTCCTCCTCCTCCTCCTCCTCCTCCACCAGCACCTCCTCCTCCTCCTCCTCCTGCTGCTGCTACTGCTCCAGCGCCGCCTCGAGAGCGCAGACTGGGCGCCGTGGTGGAGCTGGTGGACACCGGGCCTGCTTCCAGATCCGGCAGGAGGGTGTAGGTGGGCTCAGGGGGCAGGAAGGCTAACTTAGCTGCTATACGGCTCGGGCATGGAGGACAGCAGAACAGGCAACACAGCTCACTGACAGACAGGCCATTCATCGTCAACTGCAGCAGAGAGAGAGAGAGAGAGAGAGAGAGAGAGAGAGAAAGAGAGGTGAGGGAGAGAGAGAGAGACACAGACAGAAGGATGAGAGAGACAGTGAGAAAGAGAGAGAGAGACACACAGACAGAAAGATGAGAGAGAGAGAGAAAAAAATATAGATAGAAAGAGAGAGACAGAGAGACAGATACACAGAACGATGAGAGAGACAGAGAGAGAGAGAAAGAGAGGTGAGGGAGAGAGAGAGAGAGAGACACAGACAGAAGGATGAGAGAGACAGTGAGAAAGAGAGACACACACAGACAGAAGGATGAGAGAGAGAGAGAGAGAGAGAGAGAGAGAGAGAGAGAAAGAAATATAGATAGAAAGAGAGAGACAGAGAGACAGATACACAGAATGATGAGAGAGACAGAGAGAGAGACAGACAGAGAGAGAAAGAGAGAGAGAGAGAGAGTGATGAAAAAGACAGAAAGACAAACATAAATAATGAGAGATAGAGACAGAGATGTAAATAGAGAGAGAGGGAAAGAGACAGAAAGAGAGACACAGAGTGATGAAACAGACAGAGAGAGAAATAAATAGAGAGATAGAGACAGATTATAAATAGAGAGAGAGAGAGAGAGAGAGAGAGAGAGAGATGATGTAACAGAGAGATGATTCAACAGTATCACTGTAAAGCCTCCTACAGAAGCCGTTGTTTCTCTGTAGACGGAGCGCTGCTGCTTTTCCTAGACTTGGATTGGGAACGGGATTGAGATTGGGAATGGGATTAAGATTGAGATTGGGAATGGGATTAAGATTGGGAATGGGGATGAGATTGGGAACGGGATTGATATTGGGAATGGGATTAAGATTGGGAATGGGATTAAGATTGGGAATGGGATTAAGATTGGGAACGGGATTAAGATTGGGAATGGGATTGAGATTGGGAACGGGATTGAGATTGGGAACGGGATTGAGATTGGGAATGGGAATGGGGACGAGATTGGGATTGGGAATGGGAACGAAATTGGGATTGGGAATGGGAATGAGAACGAGATTGGGATTGGGAATGGGAACGAAATTGGGATTGGGAATGGGAATGAGAACGAGATTGGGAATGGGGACGGGAACGAGATTGGGATTGGGAACGAGATTGCGATTGGGATTGGGAACAAGATTGGGATTGGGAATGAGAATGGGATTGAGATATAATAATAATATCTCGGCTATTACCACTAAGCCAAGAAAAACCTCAGCACACAGCACATTAATCATTTAATCACTACTTAATTTCACTGTAATTATAGTCAATTATATATAATAATAATATCGTCTGCTTAGAAACACGCCCAATCTCACTTTAATAATAATTTAAACGCTTTAATGATAATTCCTCCTGAGCAAGCGAGCCATTATTTCACCCTGAATAAAAAACCCTCGAGGTTAATCCTTACGCTGTGGGATTTCTGCTGAGCCGGAGCTGCTCTCTACCTGCGGGTCATGAATAATTAGCGTGGAAATGAAACGCAACCCTATGGACATGTACAGAAGAGAGATCTAACCAGGCCACGGCGCCAAAATACATCGGTGTTAGAGCCGTAAACGGTCACGCGAGGTCAGGAACACGACGAGAATATAATAAAACACAGCAAAAAATATTCACGGAGATATTTAACACGGCGTTAATCTCGTTTTTTAAAAAGTCAGAAAGTAGCTATACGATAAAGACGATACAAAAAACTTCAAGTTACAGCTTTACCTCTGACACTGGAGACTCCTTCCTTTAAAGGCTAAAGTAACGTCTCCTCACCAACGTGTTTTTTTTTAAATCTGATTATTAGTAGCTCTCCAAGTGAATGAGCTGTTACTATAGAAACGATAACGCATTAATATAAACCTGCACTTCTGTCAGAGCTGCTGTTATAGAAAACTAATCAACACCTTCTGACCAATCAGAGCGCAGGATTCAACAGCACTGTGGGATAAAGTGAAAATTAAAAAAGAAAAATAAATGATACTATTTTATATATATTACATATATTATAACCACACGAATCAAAATGAAGCAAGATTGTAAACAGGATCTTTAAAAAATATATAGACACATAACAAATAAAACAAACAAACAAATAAATAATAGGATCATAATAAAAATAATTATAACAAATATAACAAGTTGAGTGAGCTCTTAAAACGATGCAATACTAATATTTAAAAAAAAATGCTATAAATATTGTTTACAAAATTATTTATTAATTTTCTATGATTTAGACAAATGCATATTAAAACCGTAAATAAAAATAAAACAAGATTTAGAAAAATAAATTCTAGAAAAAAGTGTAATATGTGAAAGAAGAGCTTAAAGAAAAGCTTATAAAATAATGCATAAACAAAATGATAGTGTGAATATGACACATAACGAGGGTCAGATAAATAATTCTTTATAAATAAAAAAAATTATAGGAAATTATTATATGATGTTATATTATATTACATTAATGTTTTCTATAATAATAGAATATAATGTAAAATACAGCTAAAGCAGGTCGGTGTAGATAGATTTAAGCTAACATTATTAATCCCTCAGTTAAAATAATAATAATTTAAGGTGTTAAATAATATCTAAGATGTTTTATTAAGAACATTTAATTAAGAACAGAAAGCCAGTGACTGTTTTCACACCTCAGTGCTAATCGGCTATGCTAGCTCCCGGAAAAGCTAACCAAGCTAATGCTAAAGCTAACCTGGAAACACCGCCGACTCCTCAGATGATAAGGAATAAAATGGTGGACATTTCCTCCTCTTCCTCCTCCGCAGGTGAAAGAAGTGATGATAGAGCAGTGGAGGAGTGTGTGTGTGTGCTGGCAGGTGATGAGCGAAAGCGACACCGAGCTGTCATTGATTAGCCTCGATGCTAACGAAGCTAAAGGATCAGAGCTGAATTCAACCGCCTCCTACTACTACTCCGAGTCTTGCCGCATCCGGAAGTGACGTAGCGCAAAGGCGGAGGAGTGGCCGCCATTTTACTTCGCAACTTCGTAGGCGCCGGGTTTGTTTGTTTTTGTTTGTTTGTTTGTTTGTTTTAGATGAACATACAGTATAAATGCTGCAAATACAAAACTTATATATATATATATATATATATATATATATATATATATATATATACTTAAAATATAACTTTACACGTTAACATGCGGTGGAATTAAGAATAAAATCATAATATCTGATATTACGAGAAAAAAATATTTTAAAAATAAAGTCGTAAAATATCAAGACAAAAAAATCATATCTAATATTTATGAGAAAAAATATTTTAAAAATAAAGACGTAAAATACCAAGACAAAAAAATCATAATATCTATTATTACGAGAAAAAAATATATTAAAATCGCAATATTTCAAAAATAATGTCTTAATATATCGAGACAAAAAAATCTCTATTTCATATCAGACATTGCAATCTTTTTCTCGAAACATTATGATTTTATTCTTGAACTATCACAACTTAATTCTGCTATTTAAGTCTTGAAATAGTGTGATTTTTCTCATACTATCAGATTTTTTGTCTTGATATTTTACGACTTTATTTGTTTCTTCTTCTTCTTCTTTTTATTATTATTATTATTATTATTATTATTATTATTATAAGCAATAAATCAATAGATCAGTAAAATGAGGATGTCATACTTACAGTTAACAATGTACAATAGCAGTAATAGTTAAAGAGTTTATAAATGCTTTAAAAATCATAATATGTATTGTTTTTTTTAGAAGATTAATAGATGAGAGACGTGATTTGAACTTGAAGAAATAGGATAAAAATGTTGCTTTGCAGTTTAAACACTTTTGTTTATGAAAAAAAGCATAAAAATTAACAGCATTTTCTTGAAATAATAATAATAATTATTATATTATAAATAATAATAACATTATTATCCTTCTTCTTCTTCTTCTAATTATTATTATTATCCTCATCATCTTTCTTCTTCTTCTTCTTATTATTATTATCATCATCATCATCATCATCATCATCTTTCTTCTTATTATTATTATTATCATCATTATCACCATCTTTCTTCTTCTTCTTCTTCTTCTTCTTCTTCTTCTCATCATCATCATCATCATCATCATCTTTCTTCTTCTTATTATTATTATCATCATTATCACCATCTTTCTTCTTCTTCTTCTTCTTCTTCTTCTTCTCATCATCATCATCATCATCATCTTTCTTCTTCTTCTTATTATTATTATTATCATTATCACCATCTTTCTAGTTCTTCTTCTTATCATCATCATCATCTTTCTTCTTCTTATTATTATTATCATCATTATCACCATCTTTCTAGTTCTTCTTCTTCTTCTTATCATCATCATCATTTTTCTTCTTCTTATTATTATTATTATTATCATTATCACCATCTTTCTAGTTCTTCTTCTTCTTCTTCTCATCATCATCATCTTTCTTCTTCTTCTTATTATTATTATTATCATTATCACCATCTTTCTAGTTCTTCTTCTTCTTCTTCTCATCATCATCATCATCTTTCTTCTTCTTATTATTATTATTATCATCATTATCACCATCTTTCTAGTTCTTCTTCTTCTCATCATCATCATCTTTCTTCTTCTTCTTATTATTATTACTACTATTATTGTTATTATCATCATCATCATCATCATCTTTCTTCTTCTTCTTCTTATTATTATTATCATCATTATCACCATCTTTTTAGTTCTTCTTCTTATCATCATCATCTTTCTTCTTCTTCTTCTTCTTCTTCTTCTTATTATTATTATTCTACATAATTAGTGAAGCAGATTATTTCTTTAAGCTTGAAAGAGACCATGTAGTTTGATTATTTTGACTTCCTTCAGTAGCTGATGTGAAATGAGAGGAGGATCACTGCTGCTGCTGAACAGAGCTGATAAAGTGAAAACCCACAGATCCACAGACCCACAGACCCACAGATCCACAGACCCACAGACCCACAGACCCGCAGACCCACAGACCCACAGATCCACAGACCCACAGACCCGCAGACCCGCAGACCCACAGACCCGCAGATCCGCAGACCCGCAGACCCGCAGACCCACAGATCCACAGACCCACAGATCCACAGATCCGCAGTGGCAGCTTCCAAACCCAGTGTTCCTTTATCTTGCTTTGAGACAAAAGGGTTTTCTGCTTCCTTTTGTACATTACAAAGAAACAACAACAACAACAACAGACAAAAGCCATTACACCATCTCAGGCTTTAAAGATTACAGCACTCATCATTAACACTACACACTAGTTTAGTTTAAAGGTAAAAAGAGAAAAAGGGTAAACATGTTGTGTTGCATGAGTCTGTGTGGGTTTGCTGTCTCACTGTTTGTTATATAATGTTGGATGTTTTGTAAGCGTTCAATTTAAAAAAAAAAAAAAAAAAAGTGTCATTTCCGTGTGACGCGTGCGCGCCTGAGAAGGGGGGGGGGAGTGTGACGTCAGAGCAAGATGGCGGCGTCCGGCGTGAGGAGCTTGGGGAAGGTCGGCAGGCTGCTTTCCCGCGGCGCGGCTTTCCCAGCAGTGACCCCGGGCCCGGTCCCCACGCGGCTGTGCGCGCGAGCTCACGGCGGCTTCCCACGCGCCTTCCCACGCGCCTTCCCACGCGCTGCGACGCTCAGGTGTGTGTTCCTGCTCGGAGGTGGACTCGGTTTGTACCACAGCGTTAAACACTCACTGCAGAGACACCACGCAGAGCAGCAGCAGGTAACATCCGCATCATACCCCTGTCACTCATAACACCTGCACTTAAAGGTGCAATAGGCCATTTTTTAATCCCTTATTTATACCAATATCCTGATGTATATGTGGAACATGATAAAAAACACAATGCACAAAACCGTGACCTTAGCAAAAGTGTATTAATTTGCTGAGAAAACTCGTTTGGAAAACTGACTTCCGGTCCGGAAGGCGTAGTTGTGTCCCAAATGACACCCTATGCACTTACACTAAGCACTATAGGTACTCTACAGTCTAGTGTATAAAATTTAGAAGAGTAATATCATCTCTAATGGAACAATAACGTATTTTTTTACTAACTGGAAGTATAATTCGATGGCGAATGACGTCATACGCACGTGATGTGACGCCGCTAGCTTTCGCAGAATACCCAGCATCAACGAAAACAAATTTTATTTGTACTCTATTTGTCAATGTTCACTTTTATTCCCAACATGACCTTTTTTTTTTTTTTAATTCTGAGCGAATCTGAGCCTGCGTCAGCGCCTGGTAGCTCCGCCCCTTTTCTGCTACGTAAACAAAGCTGCGGCCGTCGCGTGCATGAAGTGTCCAACGTCCTACACTTTGTTTTATGGGTTGAATAAGTGCATCATCCGGGGACTTGAAGTGCACTTATTGTTCTTCTTCTTTTTCCAATGTTCGTGTGAAAGCACTACTCACAGTATTTATACTACAATACTGAGTAGAATAGTGCATAAGTGTGCGATTTGAGACGCACCTCTTGTTTGTGTTTGGATGCGTCTCCTTACCGCAAGGGCCACCGTAGATCCTGGGGGCGGAGCTTCATGAACATGGGCGGGAATCACTTGAACGTCGAACCCACCTAACTGCTGCGTCTCAATTCGCCTACTATCCGTCCTAAACAGTATCCGAGATTAGAATTATCGTGAATTATCGTGTCCCAAATCGTAGTATGTTGAAATGAGGTTCCCGAAGGTTCCTGGATGGTCTGCGGTTTGCGGTAGATTTCCGAAGTGTGGATCCGTGGACACTTTTTCAGCTAATATTACCCACAACTCCTTGCGTTAGTGAGGGAGGAGGAGTTTTGTGACGGTTTGCTGAAATCTAGAACAATAAATCAAGGGAATGGTAAATTAAATGATGTAGTATGAATGATATAAGGAGTAATGAATGAGGAAAAGCTGAAATGCAGCGAGGAGGTTGTTTACGGTGACGGTGTGCGTTACTAGGCAACAACGTTCTCCTCCGTTACATGCCGTGTTAGTTAGTACGTCCCAGTACCTGCATACTCTTTTACTACACGCTCAAAAGTATGTACTTTTCCTTCACAAAAAGACTACATAGTGTTAGTGCATAGTATAAGTAGGCGAATTGGGACACAGGGCTAATCTCCGGGGGGGTGTTTGGGGGACGCTGATCTTACTTACTGCACCTTTAAGTTCATCTTAAGTCTCTGTGGTCTTGTTGTTGATTCGCTGATGGTGCGTTCACATCTCCTAAACATCAACAGATGAACACTCTTCAAAGTGCTTGTCTTAGAGGCTTAAGGCTTAATTAATGCCTAATAATTAGAGATGGCACTGATACACAGGATCGTTATCGGGCAGAGACGAGCAAAAATAAATAAATAAATAAATAAATAATTAAATAAGGTGGCTCGGATATCAGAGGGAAAAAAAGACCGCATTTGATCTGATCCTGTAACAAGTGGGGAAAAAATGGATTTTTTTTTTTTTGGAGCTGTAAATGTTTACATATAAACAGCCTTGATGGTATTTTTGTTAGGATTGATTTTAGTTAGATTTATACTTCCTAAAATTTGCAATTTGATTTTTTTTTTATTTTGTGTAAGTATGTTTTAGCTATGTACTTGTTTTTTCTGTATTCTTTTAAAAGCTTTAAAAAAAAACATTTTAAAGTTTATAAAAAAGAAAGGATGATAACATTTGGGATGGGTACGGATATCTGCTGATACTCGAGGTTTCAGTATTGGGAAAGAAAAAGTGGGATCGTGCCACAGCTAGTGCTGGGCGATACGACAGAAACATCATATCATGATTCTCGAAGACAGGATATGGATTACGCGATGTAGGTTTGGAAACAGCAATACAGCAGTGTTTTATTTATTTATTTTTTAAAAATATTCAATAATACTTTATTTAACATCTAAAAAAAATCATACTTACATGAAAAAATGTCATTTTTTTCTAAAAAAAAATAAAACGTCAAAGCAGGTCAATAAAGGAAAATTAGGCTCTAGTTAAAAGAAAGTTCTGGACTTTGCTCATCCTGCTCATCTTCCCTCTATTCACAGTTTGTTTATTTAAAAAAAAAGATTAAAAATAAAAGTAAAAATATTCATTTTAAAATTAATTAATATTGTCAGGAAAGTGTATAGTGACTTAATCTGTTATGATATTGATATTGTATGGTCATGTTCCTCAGCACTATCCATGAGTATTCAGGAGCCAAGAATCGCAACGTGCAAAGTTTATATTTATTTATTTTTACCGGTGATTAATCGAATAAAAGTACTGCAGTCAACGTTGGGAGAAAATTCTGTTTTTCTTGTTTCTTTCCTGCACCACATGGTTTTAAAACCCAGTGTAAAATGTTCCTCTTTACTCGATATTAAAGTTATGATTTTTACGTTTCATGTTAGTGAAACCCAGTTTGTTTGTTTTTTGTTTTTTTTTCGTCCGGTTGATGTTTAACTAAAGTATTGATTACGCAGGTTTCTTAACCATCACTTGGATTTTCCAAACCTCTCCATGTTTCCCCTGGAAAGCAGCATTAGTGCTGAGCTTGTTATTTACTCCTGTTTGCACAACAAGTTTAATACAATTAAAAAAAAAAAAAAGATTTTCAGAGAAATGTTAATAAACGTAAATAATCGATAAAGTAAAAATCAGGCTGAAGTTAAAAGAAAAACTCTGGACTTGTTGCTCTTACCCTCTGTTCAGAGCATGGCTTAAAGTCTTAAAATCAGCGCTACGCTCACACTAGCGAGTGGCAAGCTGCTCGTGGCGTTGTAGTGGGCGTCTCCTGTGGGCGGGGCTTATCTAGCGTTTTATTTCTGCTCTGATGAGAAAGTACAGCCTTCAGCTCGCTGTCCGCTTTATACACGTCTCTGCTGCTTAAAATGTATTTAACGTTTAGAGCTACGTCCACTCACCAGAGGCACCAGCGAGCTTTTCCGTCTTCCAGGCTTTATTTTTCTTCGTAACGTCTCTGATCACGTTTATTCCGAGGTCAGATATGAAAGGGTGAGATGAAACCAGAGTTATAGGTTTTTCTTGCATTTCTGGGAAACTTTAACGGGAATAACGTTGTGAGAGGGGAAGTGAAGAAACGTCGGACCACACGAAGCACAGGATTGGTCCGAGGAATCGCGCGAGCCATAATTTGCGCAGAAGTGAGAAAACGTTGATGTGAGTGCTGCTCGTGAGCGCGGAAACGTTGTCGCTTGCCGCGGGGGTTACGTTCCCTCGGCGTGTGTTAGACGTCTGAGCAGGTTTCAGTTCCTCGTTGCTTGTTACTGTTTTGATGATTCTTTATCCTGTACTGAAAAGAAGTCTTTTTTTTTTTTCTTTTCTTTTTCAGGCACCGGATCCTGGATGGGATCTGAAGCTGACGCTGTATCAGTATAAAACCTGTCCGTTCTGCAGTAAAGTGCGCGCCTTCCTGGACTATCATGGCCTCCCGTATGAAGTCGTGGAGGTTAACCCCGTCATGCGGCAGGAAATCAAGTGGTCCACGTACAGGAAAGTTCCCATCCTGATGGTGAACGAAAGCATCGTAAGTACGCCGTGATATCGGCGCTCGCGTCATGTGACGCGCTGAAGAGTTTTTCCTCTGTGTGTGTGTGTGTGTGTGTGTGTGTGTGTTAAAGTCCATCTTTTCTTCTCTCCTTCTCTCCCGAACAGCAACTGAACGACTCGTCTGTCATCATCAGCGCTCTGACGACGTACCTGATCAGCAGGTGAGTGTGTTTCAGACGCCACGTCGTCCTTTTCGTCGGGTCGCTGTGAGCTAACGCTCAGGTTTAAATGCCGCTGCGCAGGGAGAAGAGCGTTCCTGAGATCGTGGCCTGCTATCCGGAAATGAAGGGGAAGAACGACAGCGGGAGAGAGGTGACCGAGTTCGGGAACAAGTACTGGGTGATGGTGGACGAAACCAAACACGTGCAGGTCTATCCAGAGAAGACGTCCAGGCAGTGAGTCACGGCACGCGCGCGCGCTCGCTCTCTCTCTCTCTCTCTCTCTCTCTCCCTCTCTCTCACACACACACACACATTCACTCTTTCTTTCACTCTCTCTCTCTCTCTCTCTCTCTCTCACACACACACACACACATTCACTCTTTCTTTCACTCTCTCTCTCTCTCTCTCTCTCTCTCCCTCTCCTTCTCTCTCACACACACACACACATTCACTCTTTCTTTCACTCTCTCTCTCTCTCTCTCCCTCTCTCTCCCTCTCCCTCTCTCTCACACACACACACACATTCACTCTTTCTTTCACTCTCTCTCTCTCTCTCTCTCTCTCTCTCACACACACACACATTCACTCTTTCTTTCACTCTCTCTCTCTCTCTCTCACACACACACACACACACACACACACACACACACACACACACATTCACTCTTTCTTTCACTCTCTCTCTCTCTCTCTCTCTCTCTCACACACACACACACACACACATTCACTCTTTCTTTCTCTCTCTCTCTCTCTCTCTCTCTCTCACACACACACACACACATTCACTCTTTCTTTCACTCTCTTACGTTTGCTCTTTCTTTCTGTCTGTCTACTTTCTTTTGTTCTTTTTCTTTCTTTCTTCTTTTTCTTTCTGTTTCTCTATCTTTCTTTCTTGCACTCTTTTATCTTCATTTCCTTCTTTCTTTTTCTTTTCTTTCATGCTCTTTCTTTCATTCTTTCATTCACTCTTTTTCTTTCATTTCTTTCTTTTTTCATTAACTCTCTTTTCTTTTTCTTGCTCTTTCTTTTTCCTTCTTTCTGTCACTCTCTTTTTTCTTTTTCCTTTCTTTCATGGTTTTTCTTTCACTCTTTTCTTTTTCTTTTACTTTCTTGCTCTTTCCCTCTTTTTTTCCCCTTTCACTCGCTTTTTTCTTTATTTCTTTTCTTTCCTGCTCTCTTACTGTCTTTCTTTCACTCCATTCTTTCTTCTTGTTTTTTTTTAAAAATTAACTAAGAATAATTTTTTTATTTTACTTATTATTGTTTTTAAAAATGTATTTAAGTTGATTTATCAACTTACTTTTATTAAGAATTAAGATTATTTTAATAATGAATCAGTGCATTAATTCATATAAAACGTCATTATTTTTAGATATTTATTTATTTGAAAGATTTTATTTACAGTAAAGTTACTCCCGCTGTTTAAAATGATGCCCTTCTCCGAGTCTTTTCCCTTTTCCCTACTATTTAGGGGGGAAAAAAATAGTGCACTGTACTATAGTGATGAGGCTGTGATGTCACCAGCAGTCTGGAACGTGATTGGACGATCATTTAACACGCAGCGTGCTGGATATGCGTGATCTTTCCTCCATCAGTCTGATCGCAATGTTATACAAAACAGCAGTACACAATGAATTAGTGTATATGTGGGAGTGTATGTTTATATTCTGAGAGTGTGTAATTTACACCTGTGTGTGTGTGTGTGTGTGTGTGTTTTCAGAGAGGAAATAAAATGGCGTAAATGGGCAGACGACTGGCTGGTGCATCTCATCTCCCCTAACGTGTACCGGACCCCGGCCGAGGCTCTGGCTTCCTTCGACTACATCGTCCGCGAGGGAAAGTTCGGCACGTTCGAAGGCTTCTTCGCCAAGTACGTAGGAGCGGCGGCCATGTGGCTCATCTCCAAACGACTCAAAAACAGGTCTGTGACCGCAGCGCACTCGTCCTGCTTCATACGCTGATACACCATGATCTATAATTTACTCTGCTGTAGGGCTGTGCGATGTGACGAGGTAATATCCATATCCTGATAAATGGCACGATACACAATACGCTGTATAATGCTGACATATCAGGGATATCATGCTGTGTTCGTATGCAGTGTTTGTTTGTTTATTTATTTATTTATTTATTTATTTTAAATAATTGCAATCTGATTAGAAGCAGCTATTGTGATGTTAGAACCTGTTCATGATTTTCAAAATTTCAATTTTAGTTTTAAATATTTTTTAGCTATTTTTTAAAAAAAATTATTTAAATTTTTTTTTTGCAGAAATTAAATATCAAACAGTTTTAAAATAAATAAATAAGTAAATAAATTTTAAAAAAGCAGCTGGGACACCTGTATATCGTGATACGATATTTCTGTCACATCGCCTCAGCCCTAGTCTGCTGTAATGATTAATATTTCAGACGCAATAGTAATATTCAGACTGGTTTGTGCTTTTTTTTTTTTTTTCTTTTTTTTCTCATGTCCTAAGACACAACCTGCAGGATGACGTGAGGCAGGACCTGTACAAGGCGGTGAACGACTGGGTGGCGGCCATCGGGAAAAATAAGAAATTCATGGGAGGAGAAAACCCCAATCTCGCTGATCTGGTAAAAAAAATAAATAAATAAAAAATTGAGCAAAAAAAAGACTGTACACAATTTCCACCTTTTAAAACAAAATGGTGTCGACCAGCGAAGACGTGAAAACGTAATCAACTGACGTTCAATCGTCAACCTTTAGCGCAGGAGTTCCGCAATTTAACAAGTACATGGCTACGAGTTATCCCTTAAAAATACACCAAAAGACAGAAAAATATGCCAAAAAAATCTTCTCCTTTTTCCCCTCCAATTAAAACAACAGACAACCAATCGACAAAAAAATCTGGAATGATTGACAGTTGCATTTTGAACTCTCTGATATTAACTGGCCCACTGGAAGCCCCGCCCCCTTTTCACCACCTCTCGACTCGACTCGATTTTCCCGGCGTCCACGATTTCTCTTACGGTGAACGGAGAATATTTTGAGTTCATTAACGTGAAATAAAATCTATCAGTGTTTGTTTGGAGTTTAACATTAGACACGTACAGTACATAGCTAACATCAGCTAGCTGTAGTTATTAATTCTGGGGAAAGAAATGGTGAAAAATGCCAGAAATTTTGTGTTTGGGATTAAAAAAAAAAAAAAAGACAATGTGTCAAATCAAACACTTCGGATCAACAATGAAAATATCGGCTTGTAATGAAAACATGCTGTAATTTTTTATTATTTTGTTTAAACAGTTTTAGATTTAGATTTCTTTAACATTTAAAGAAAAGTTTTACAGTTTAAGAAAAACTTTTTAGCAATTCTTAAGCGTCTACACTACACAAAAAAAACAAAAAAACAAAACAATGGCCAAAATATGAAGCGTTTAATGGACTTAACCAATCATTGGTCAGGAAATGAGCAAGAATTAAACAGATAAAGGAAGTTAGTACGTGAGCTTTTCCCTTTGATTTCTGTAAATGTTTAAGCCTCGTGGCCCTCGATGGTGCGCCAGATAACCACATAATCACTCATCTTTTAAGAAAAGAAAAAAGCATCCCAAAAGTTTGTACACCCACACAAGAATTTTACACCAAACACTTTAATCATCATCATGATTTTATCTTTGCGTACAGGAAGACTATCGAAGTGAGTTTCCCTGTTTCTAGCTTTTCCCCAAACAATCAGTTCACTGCAGCGAAAGGAAACTGGAGGCACAGGAGCTCTCAGGACTGCATCTGTTTCATTCCTGCTCATTTCCTGACCAATCGTTTGTTCTTTAGCTCTTTAAAAGCTTCACGTTTTTGGGCTCGACCCCTTTTTTTCCCCCGGAGTGTACGCTGGTGAAACGTAACCACGGATTTATAAAACTAGTTCTGTCACATTTTCTACGAGGAACATTAGCAACAAACTTGTAGCTAGCAGGAGTTTTGACGTCTTTAAAGCAGACTGAATGTTTTAATCACCTACGCGATATTGGAACATGAGGTTAGAATTTAACGTAAATAAAAACAGTTTCCGTATCGTTTACATAAAATATATTTCTGTAAAGTACATTACTGTTTTTTCTTCGTTTCAGCGACGTAGCGTCCGATGGGTTCTCTCAGACCGCCACACGTACCTCAACTCCAGACCTCGAATGCATCTGATCTCTCCTCTTTCCCTCTAATTTCATTCTCTCTTTCCATCCCTTTCTCATTTATCTCTACCCATTCACTTTCCTTTAATCTCAGGGTCTCTTCCACTCTTTCTCTTTATTCCCTCTTTCCCTCTCTCTCCCTCCAGCTGTCTCCTTTTTCCCTCATCTTCTCTCTCCTTTCTCTCTTCCTTCTCTATCCCTCGCTTCATCCATCACCTTTTTTCAATTTTTTCCTCTTTCCACAATTGTCTCCATTTCCCCCCCTCTCTTTTCCTTCCTTTTCTCCTCTTTCTCATCCTATTTCATTCTCCTCTCTCCCGTCATTGCTTTGTGGGTTTTACTCTGCATACATTTAATATTTTTTTAGCTGTATATTTTCTTTAAGACTCGACCGTCTGTCCATTTCTTTTTCTGTTTATTTCACGTGAACCCTGTACGTTTGTTTTAGGCGGTGTTTGGGGTTCTGAGGGTCATGGAGGGTCTCGAGGCTTTCGACGACATGATGGAGAACACGAAAGTGAAGAAGTGGTACAGACGCATGGAGAACACCGTGCGCCATCATCCCAAATGATCCACACCCTTTCGGTTGCGTCTGAAACGGTTCCTTTTACAGAATTTAACGGCGTCGGGTGTGAAGCCAATCGGGAGAATGCGGTGTAAATGAATGTACAGAAAGTTCAGCTGAGGAAACGTCTCCTAATTCCACAATCAGCAGTGTGAGCTTCTGGGCCTTTACTGTACACTTCATCTGGGTAATATTGTGTCTGATTATAGTAATTTATTCCTGTCTGTCTCCGTTATGCTGTTAATAAGGAGTAACAAGAGCAGCAATAAAGAGCAATAAGGTCTGAACTGACTTTACTCGCCAGGTTGTGAGAATTATAAAGTCATGGCGCCCCTTTGACTGTAATCAGTGCACATTATCAACTAAGCATCAGACGTGTGACACAAAAAAAAAATAAATAAATGAAAAATCTCTGAAACAAACATCTAATGGGTCGAGTTCCTTGTTATTACAAGAAATTTCACTGCCTCATGTTCAAAGTGTGCAAGATTTCGATTCAGTATTACTTTTATTATACGTGATTGATCAGAAGGTGTTGATTAATTTTCTAGAGCAGCAGCTCTGACAGTAGCGCAGGTTTATATTAATGCGCTCGCTCTAATGCGTTATCGTTTCTATAGTAACAGCTCGCTCACAGGGACTCGTACAGCAGAAGCTCCACATAAACAGATTTAAAAAATCATTGATGTGTAGTTTTCTGTAAAGAGAAACGTGATTATTTAACATTTATGGAAGGAGTCTCCAGCGTCAGCACTTTGTAACAGTCAGAAGTAAAGCTGGAATTTTGTTCCAGAAGTTTTCCAACAGTTTCAGTACAGAGACATTTACGCTTCTTTGCGATTTCTGATAAATCATCGTATTGCCCAGCTCTATTTCAAATAACTAAGTGTTATAAAAACATTTTAGTAGCATTTAAACACTGAAATTCCTTCAAACACACACCTGAGAAAAAAAACTAAAACTCCACACTATGAGTAATTTTAAAATAAACTTTGATTTTATTGTGTTTATACTTATTCTTACACATCAAAAAAAAAAAATCTGAAAAAAAAAATCTAATAAAAATCGGTGGTGTGTCTGTAGAATGGTGCATCACAGCAGACTGGAAAAAAACAAAACAAAACCGGGACAAACGATTTAAACGAACACAAAAACTGCAGCTGGACTTCTTTTTAATGTACAAAACCGCTCAATCTGCTCTCGTCACGTGCATTTCTGAGGTATCCTGCAGTTTCGATGTCGTGTTACAAACGTTTACGATCAACACACACGGGTCAGATCGACAGAATAACGTACGGTTCCACAAAATACAACACACGGAGTCATTACAGAAGATGCTTTTTTATGAATGGAGGTGCACGACGGTGATGCGTCAATTTAAAAAAAGAAAAAAGAAACAGAAAAACACAACTGATCAGTTACATTCAATTTAGTCATTTCCTTATTTCCTGTTTTAATTTTTAAATAATCTCCGGTGAAAATACTAGCGCTGCATGATGCATCGTTCGCTTAATCGTCGTCACCAAAAAACTTCAAGCATCCTACTGATATACGGATCATACGCTGTAATATGCAAATGAGCTCACTAATTAATCTCTAAATGTAACTCTGTGCTCGAAACTGATATAAAACAAGCTTTAGTAATTCTGTTTAAGCTGAACAGATTTATAACAACAGCCGTGAAGCTTGTGTTTGATCAAATCAGTGATGATTAGTACAACTAATCCCACCTAAATCCTCCTAGCACTTAAAGCTGCTTGTGGTAGAAACACACCTAGTAATGTTATACATACAGTGCATAAGTATTCACCCCCTTTTAACCATTTCCACATTTAGTATCATTACATCCTGGAACTGAAGTGGACTTAGATTAGGATTAGGTGTCATGAATCTGCACAAAATTGTGCATAATATGCAAGTGGAGGGAAAAAATCTATATAGTTTAGCAAAATTATTCACTAATAAAAAACAAAGGTGACGTATTGGAGTACTGAAGCCTCTTAAATTAGTTCGGAAGTCACACATTTAGTTAAAAAGAGTTGATCTGTGTGTGTAATTAAAGTGTATAATATCTCTAACACACTCTGGGTTCTTCCAGGAACAGGTGTATTTATATTGAGATATTATACACTTTAACTACACACATTTAGTTAAAAAGAGTTGATCTGTGTGTAATTAAAGTATATAATATCTCAATATAAATACACCTGTTCCTGGAAGAACCCAGAGTTTGCTGGAGAACATACCTAATCGCACAGCAGCGTGAAGACCTGGCCATGAAGGAGCTACCAAACCAGATCCACTGACAGCCAGTGAGCGGGTGAAGAGAGACCAAGGGGATGGAGAGAGCCACAGCTCAGAGGGGAGAAGGATAATCACAAAGCTGGACTTTATGGAAAAGTGATGAGAAGAAAAAATAAGAAAAGGAAAAAAAAATCAGAATATTGGAGACTTAACAAAAGTTCTCTAGTCTGATAAGACCAAAGGTGAATTTTTCAGCCTTGGCACTAAAACAACATCGCTCATCACCCTGAGAAAGCCATCCCTACTGTGAAGCATGGTGGTGGCAGCATCATGTTCGGCGTTCCCCTCGGTCTCTTGGTTGCTTCTCTGACTAATCTCTTTTTTATCCCTCTTTTCACTGGCTTTCGGTGGACGTTCTCATCCTCGAGGCAGAGCTGCAGTTGTGCCATATTCTTTCCATTTATTTTTTAAATAATGGCTTTAATGTCACTCTGCAGGATGTCTGGGATATTTTTTTATAATCAAACGTTGCTTGACACTTTTCCAGAACTCTGTCCTGGATTTCTTTTGATTGCTGCTTGGTTTTCATGATGCTGTGTTTTGGTATGTTCTCTAACACACTCTAGAGATCCTGAGATATTGTAGATGCGACTTCTGATGGCGACTGGCTGCACCGGAACTAATTTAGGGGTTTTCCATACTCCGGTGCTTCACCTTTGTGTTTTATTTGTAAATAATTTTATGAACTATATAGATATTCCCTGCCGTTCTATATTATGGGCTATTTTGTAAAGATTGATGACATGATCCCAGTTAAGGCCATTTCAGTTCCAGGTTGTAGCAGTACAAAACGTGAAAAAGGTCAAGGGGGTGAATACTTATGCAATGCATTGCACATTATTCATCGAAATAAAGGTTAAGTCGAAGACCGAGTCATGCTTCCATTTGAACAACAGAATAAATGTAACTTGAACACTAACTACATTTTTAAAATCTGTTTATCTGTTAAAAGGTTAAATGGTAAGGATGGGATGAGTCTGAGTCTTAAGCGTTTACTTAACTTCAAAATTCAAACCCCTTGAGTCAAATTTTAATTTTAAAGTTCTCTATTAGTTAATGCGATTCTCTATAATCTTGCGTTGCTGCCATTTTATTTGATCAGTCAACAATAAAACGTGCACCTTCCTCCCTCCCTCACGAATCACGCGTTGCTGCTTACTGCCCCGCCCCCTCATCTGATGGACAGCTGTGATCCTCCTACTCTTCTGGAAGCTGATGAAAGCTCGAGGCATGTGGACGGCCCTCGAGCAGTTCGGACGAAGAATTTAGAAATGAATCGTCCCAAAACAGGAGCGAATAGATACGTAAAGAGAGGAAGAAGTGCGTAGGTGCACTAAAGTTATTTCCATATCTATGCAAACCAGGTCGTTTTATTTGGGTCAAACCTTCTCTCTTTGTGCCTTTGATTAGTTTTAAAAAAACAAATGAAAACGTTAAAAGTCTTTAAAACAAAAAACACACACACACACACACACACACACCCCTACAAACCATCAGATTCTGAAATGTATGGTTTTAGATGAGCGATGCAAAAAAAAAAAAAAGAAAAAGAAAAACGAGCGGACCTCAAAACTTTACGACGATGTTAAAAGACGAATACTGTAGAAACAATGCAACCCAACCCCGCCCCAAACTCCTCCCCCCACCCCTCTTGACCACGCCCACTCACTTCAGCCCTTTTGACTAAATAAAAAGCCTCCCCACCCCGACACACACTCGTCCTTCATTTGTCTGCTTGGGTACGAGCAGCAGATTAGCACTGGATACATACGATTGAGAACATACACGTAGTTTAATTAAGTATTATCTCACCCTCGCCTGCGCACTAACCTCGTCACGTTCTACACTGGATTATAACTATATGGATAAGTAGCCATGTGGTATATACATATGCCTGGGGAAAAGAAAAAAAAAAAAAAAAGATAGATTTAAATTGTGGTTTTACGATATTATCACATCATGATGTTCGGAAAATAAGAACAATATTGCGCGCTGTGATGTATCGTATAAACGGCGCCTGTGAATGAGGACGAATCCGCGGTTCGGCCACGCGCTGCGCCGCGGGTAGCGCTGTAAAATGCCGAAACGTTTAGCCTGGTTCTAGTGTCGGTGCTAATCACCGTACAGGAATGCAAGTCCCGTCTGTCTTCCTGGAAGCAGTGACGACTTCCTGTGTGACATCATCAAAGCACGGCGTGCTCATGTAGCTGAAGAAAGCACAGATAACGGACGGCGTTTCCATGTGTCCGGCATTCGCTGGTCTGCTGGTGGTCAGGAATATTTGTGGTCGACAAAAGAAATAATATTTGCTCCGGAGCGAAGGCGTCCAAGATTCGATTTACTCTCCGATTTACTTTCCTCCCGTGTTTGTGCTCGGATCATCGCAATCATGTTGTGCTTCGATTCGATGGATAGTCTCTTGTCTGTGGCTCAGCCGCATCAAATAATCGAAAGATTAAGGACAAAGCTGGGTTTTTTTCCCTCCCGCTACATGCTTCCAGCACAACTCGAGCAAATGAAAATTTTAAAAATAATAATAATAATAATAATAATAATAATAATAATAAATAGGACGCAATCACACAATTCGAGCTAACTACAATATATTAATATAGATCCTCTGATAACGCTTTCATACGCTCATTAAAGCAGGAACGGGGAAAAAGCGGAAAAGAAACAAATCTGTCACTCGTTCACTCACACACGCACTCACTCGAAGTGAAAGAGAAGCTCTGGAAACTGATAAATCAACAACATGTCAGAAGAGAAAAAAAAAGAAATCATAAAAGGACTAAAATAAGGGATGAAATCTCCGTCCCATAAACCTCCTGCTCCCTTTTCTCAGAGATCACACCAATTAATCCCAAATCCCGAAAAAACGTAAACGTAAACGTCCTCCCTCCCAAAAAAACAAACCAAAAATGCCCACCAGACCCCCGAGTGCTGCCCCTGACTCTCGACCACACACACACACACACACACACACACACACACACACACACACACACACACACTGTTATGCCACTCTAAGAGAGAGTCGGGGAAGACGTGGGGTTTCAGGGCAGACGTGTGCAGCGCTTCTTCCTACCACGGAGAAATGGAGCCGTATCACAAATCGGCATTGTTCTGATAAAACCTGCAGGTCAAACACATTTCTGTTTTTTTTGTTTTTTTTTTGTTTTTTTGTTTTTTTAATCATCAGTCCTCATAACTTCTGGATCTTCTCTGCCACCACGATGGGGTTCTCTTTGCGGATCTGAGCGGCCGCCGCTCCTCTGTAATCGTACGGACAGTCGTGTTTATCCGAGTAGCGGTGGATCGCGCAGAACAGGTTACCACAGCGACAGTCGAAGCCTAGAGAGAGAGAGAGAGAGAGAGAGAGAGAGAGGCAGTATGAGAGAGAGAAAAGAGAGAGAGACACAGAGAGGCAGTATGAGAGAGAGAGAGAGAGAGGGAGAGACAGAGAGAGAGAGTGAGAATAAGAGAGAGAGAGAGGCAGTATGAGAGAGAGAGTGAGAGAGACAGTATGAGAGAGAGAGAGAGAGAGAGAGAGAGAGAGAGGCAGAGAGAGAGAGAGAGTTAGACAGTATGAGAGAGAGAGGGAGAGGGAGAGAGAGAGAGAGATAGAGAGAGGCAGGCAGAGAGAGAGAGAGACAGAGAGAGGCAGGCAGAGAGAGAGAGAGAGAGAGACAGTATGAGAGAGAGAGAGAGAGAGAGACAGTATGAGAGAGAGAGAGAGAGAGAGACAGAGAGACAGTATGAGAGAGAGAGAGAGACAGAGAGACAGTATGAGAGAGAGAGAGAGACAGAGAGACAGTATGAGAGAGAGAGAGAGAGAGAGAGACAGTATATGAGAGAGAGAGAGAGAGAGAGAGAGAGTATGAGAGAGAGAGAGAGACAGTATGAGAGAGAGAGAGAGAGAGAGAGACAGAGAGACAGTATGAGAGAGAGAGAGAGAGAGAGAGAGACAGAGAGACAGTATGAGAGAGAGAGAGAGAGAGACAGTATAT